>NC_046187.1:11221315-11525921 GCF_011004875.1 Balearica regulorum gibbericeps | reverse complement strand
TTACGTAATATCAAGTTAATAGCTACATAGAAAACATTTTAGCATGCGCTAGTGTTAAATAACTTGTACTTGCTCTACAGAATCCAGGAATTATGATATTCTTTAGCATTGTATATTGAGAAGGCACATATAGCTAGGCCATATTTGCCTCCTACATTGTCTCACGTCTCACCTGTTTGGTGAATACCAGCCCCTGGGACAAACAAACGACAACTCTTGATCCTACACAAGGACATGTTACTAGATTTTCAAAAGTTGTAACTGTTTTTATTATGCTTTCTATGTCCACTTTTTAAGTCACCGTGTCTAACGCTCTCAACACGAGAGCCAAGCTCTTAGCTTTAAAAAAAACCTATGAGAGAAACCAGATTTATTCATCTGGGTTTTGTAGCCATGCAAAATGTATGGCTTTAGAAGTTCTAGTAAGGTCGTGATTCATTCAGTTGTCTTGGTGTCAAGAATATCTTCGGAGCATTTACTATGCTTTGTTTCCCTCGATGCAAATAAGAAGGTCATCATTCTGATGTGCTTTTGAAGAATATGATCCGATACATATGGTTTTGAATTGCAATGCATGTAACTTAGAGGGCAATTTAAATCAGATTCTGATACATCACAGTAGTTATTTCCATTACCTGCTGTCTTCCCACCTGCCAATCTTGCTGAGTAAGATTCTAGACAAAATTAAGTCTTGAGCTCGGATATTGGAAGTTTTAGTACGTTAGAGACAGTTGCAAAATGTCCTTTCAGTTTTCTGGTTTTGTTGTTAAAGATGTTGAAATTCAGATATTTTGGAATTAACAACAAAAGCATTGTTACTGCAAATTTAAAATGTGTTGGGACATATAATTTTCTGGTTTGGATTTATATTGTTGTTCAGTTAAATGTACTTTAGTCAATTGGGGTCCATTGAATGTGTACTTTCCTTCAAAGTCATAATTCTCACATCTCCTGTGATTCTTTTAGTTATTTTGTATTGCTTCAGAGTGACAGATTTAAGTCTTTTTATAGTTATTGAAGTTGAAATTTAGCTTGATGCTAGTCTCTCATGTTTTAGTGGAATCTGCAATAGAAATACAATTTTATATCTAGGAGAACTCTCTGGTGATCTTTTTTTATAGTATATCGAATATAGAGTTTGATAAACTTTTTTTAATCATCTGCTGCAGACAGATCTTGTGAGAGACGTTACCTTCCTAGAGTTACATTTCCTGTTAACATGGGCATTTTAGTTGAAGTCGTTTGAATTTCTGACTGTGATTGTATTGGTGGTTTGCATATGATCGTTGGTTACTGTTGATGCCTTTGTATACTATTTCTGGTGTCCAGTTATGGTGCTGGACAAATTCCTCAGCAGAGACTTTTGAGGAGTACGATATGGATTTTACTTAAGTTTGGAAAAGACGGTGAGTTCTTAATGTCTTTTTGGTGTTTTTTCTCGTGTGTTCATATAGTAAGCTTTTTGTGCTGTCCTAAAATAGGTATTGTAAGTACTGGGGGGTTTAGTAGGTTTTATAGTAATATTACAGATTTTACAATTTATAGGGAAACTAATTTACTGAGTGATCTCTTGAGGAAAAATTGGGCTGTTTATTCCTTTTACATGCTTCATGTGAATGGATACACACTTTTTAGAAAGTCACTAAAAGGATAACGAATGAGAGTTGTGGATAATAATGAAATGGAAATGAAAAAAATTGGTGTGCTAAAGACTTTTATGAAAACCCAAGAACTTTCTTTTTAAAGAACGTTGGATCTTTTCAGTTTTGCCTTTAGCTGATTGTAAAGTACATGAAAACCCCACGTAACTAAATGCTTGTCTGTAGCTATGCGTGTACTTGGGAAGCTGTAGATTTTCTCAGGCATGAATGTAACAAGAGATTTACTAGGCCTAAGAAATCTTATGAAAGGCAATTATTTTCCTATGTGAACAATAAAATCCCATGTTTGCAACACTTTTAGTCTAACTGTGTATGAAAGGACATGGGTTTAGATCTTTGATTTGTGCCTATTAACTCCTAACATTTTCCATTTCTTGGTATAGTTGTTTTGAAACCTGAACTGAATAGATTCAATCAAGTTCTTCATGTTGTATTCTCGAAAGAGGGTATTAGAGCTTCCATAGAAGGAATATGGCAACTGATTATTTCATTTTAGAAACTGGGTTTTGAGCCCCAGTCCCAACTGTTTGGCAAAATTTCTTAGCAAAACCATGAGTTATTTCTTGTTGCATTGCTTTAGGTATGGCAGAGGCATTATTCAGTTTGTTTAACATAAAAAAATAGTAATAGACAAGTTTAGTAACATGAGTCAAGCTTTCTTATTAATGCATTTTATAAAAACATCTGGCTTTTTCAAGGTGCGTAGCAGACTTTCGAGTTTCTAAAGTAAAAGGGATACTCTCTTAAACAGCAATTGGTCACATTTTGCATGTAAAGACTGCAAACAGAAACTTTATGCACACATTTAATTAATAATTATTATTTTATAAATCCTGATACAAAGAAATTAATAATTTAGCTTATTTGCTCAAGGGATGCATTTCTTTTTGAATAGGATAGAAGACATTAGCAAGTTAATATCTTCCCACTGTGGTGGAAAGTGAGTGAAAATTAATGAAGATAATAGGCTTTACTGAGATCATTTAATTATTGTCATAGCTTTACCTGCCCTGTTTTATGACTGCCTTATTGTCTGCAGTGGAATTATTGTCTTAGCTCTGCCTGAATTACTTTATAAAACAGCTAAAAGGGATCAAACCACATAGATTAAGTATTTTTACATCTTGTTGCTTTCCTTAGTTGCGTATGTGTGTTAAGGGCTTTTTTGTGTGGCTTCCCTGATGTTTGTAGAAGTAGGGGGGAGGTATTTTTATATTTTAACTACGTGCTGGATACATACATTCAAGGAGAAGTTTCTACTTGTGGACTCTGCTGATTCCTCATTTTTCAATAGACCATGTGACTGTAGAGAAAACTTAGGTTCCCAAAACAGAAGATGAAACTTTTTCCTTTCTTAGGTGATTGACTCCTCTAGGGCGCTCCTCTGAAGGAGGCCAAGATTTTAGCTGTCTCCACTATGACATGGGAATAAATAGGGTACATAAGTTGGCAAAGCCTCCCTAAATAATTGCTCACAGGAGTACTCAAGGACTCTACTAAAGATGCCACTAGATGGTGACAGGTTCGAATTATGACCTTAAGAGCCTGCACAAGTTCCTACGTTTACTTTTACATTTTACCAAAGTATTTAAATATCTTAAGTAATGTTGCTCTCACAAAATGTCAGCTTCAGACAAGAAGCTTAACCAAAAGTAGAAAAATACCTGAATTGGTCCAAATTATTTGTTTTATTTTTCCACTGTCTAATAGAAAATTGAGGCATTTAGACAAAAATTAACAATGCCTATGGGAAATGATGCTTTTGCGGGAAATTCATTGTAGGAATTGAAAAAGCTTTTGAAATAGAAAATGATCTACTAAGTCTCCGGGGCAGGTTATTAAACCTTTTGTGTTGTTGCTGTTGTATTAGTTCAATAAAATACAGTAATATCAACTCATATACCACATTTTTCTGTGTGACATAAAATGTTCCCCTAACACTTGAATCAAGTAGCATCGCTACTTGCCGGTAGTAGCCAGGGCTTAGCTGGTGTTGCCAGCCAGCACATGTTTTTGTATTTACTTTGCTTAGGCATATTTGCTTTCCCTTCAGCTCTTCTCCTCTGTATGGCATGCCAGCATTTCTTAGTTCCATCACATCCTTATGCTTGCTTTCAGTTTTCATTTTTTCTTGTGCCAAATTTTTTGCCAAATGTTCTGTTTCTTCTATGGATGTGTTTGCAGCAGGCTCCCTCCAAGTGTCTATGTTTCATATTTGAACAGCTCATCAGCGAGCATATCAACTTCTCTTGCTGGGAATTTGTTTTCCTTCTCAAAGAGATCTTTGCAGCTTGATGTTGACAGCTTTTGTCTTCCCCTGAGGCAATTTTCTTTAGGGTCTCTGGGTAGTCTGTCAGCTGCTTTTGTAGAAATGAAAAGGCAAACAACTATGCTAATTACTTAAAAAATGACTCACATGTAAAAATTGCTACAAGGGGTGAGGACACTGTTTTGACCCATTTTTCTGGACATAATCTTTCAGACTGTGTATGTATCTTTATGCCTTGCAATTATCTAGGTTTCTTTCAAAAAAATTTATTTAAAATTGTAATATTTACTGGGCATTTCATTTCTTTATAGAGCTCGCAGCATCTGTTGATTTGAAATACTCCTCTAACCAGGCTGAAAGTGAAAATGTTTCCACTCATCTTCCTTTCTCTTCTTCTGCACCTCCTATCAGGTAAGTGACAAACACAGGCATAGGAGGGAGGAAGGAAGGATCCTTAGCACACTGACAGCCCCGGATCACTTTGCTTTCGCAGATCGACAGAAAAAGCTCCGTGACACAACGGGGTAGGACGGGAGGAAGCACAAACAGAGTTTGACTTCTTGGTGACATTGGAGGAGGTGTTATGTGGCAGGTGGCAATGTAGCATTCTTGTGGAGACCAGTCAGGAGTAATGGGCTGGAAAATCCAAGGTCACCAGTGCAGTATCTTCCTGGTGCTTACTACTGGTGTTACATAAAGCAGTGGCTCAGATTATTTAAAGCACAATTCAAGGGAGGGGAGAGAAAAAAAAAAAAAGAAAAAAAACACAAAGGGGAGAGGCGAGCATGATGCAGCACTCTGTTCCTTTCTGCAGAGACTCTGTGTTTTAGGTACGATTTATTTTATTTCTTTTTTTAAAGGCAGATGCTCTTTTGGTCTCTTTGTCAGCTGTACACTGTTATATGTGGCAATTGTCACCCTTTCCTGAAGTCATGCAGGCTTTGGTGCCAGGTAATGAGGAATCCAGCCCAGAGTCTGTTAGACTACTTGGAGCACTATTTATTTCCACATATACACTTAATTTCAGAAGTATTTGCCTTTCCTGAACCAAGATGGAAAAGGATAACCAAATTACAAGGGCAAGAGGTACCTCCCAGTGAAAAATCATGGGCAACCACCTCTAGGTGGTCCTGCTTGAGCAGGGGATATGGACCAGATGACCTCCAGAGGTCGCATCCAACCTCAACCATTCTGTGAAGTTCAATATCCCACTGGATTTTTTTCTGACCAAACCTTTTTATTCCATTTGAGCACAGTGAGCTTCTTGCTCTTAGCTTGCTCCCACACTTTTGTGTGGGCTGGATGTCACTCTAGTCTGATGTGTTGCTGTGTTTTTGGAGACTGATGGAGGATGTCAGACTAAAAAGGGGAGAGTGATCTCTGCTGCAGAATAGTGTTTTTGTTTTTTCTATTTGAAGAGCTACTTATAAAACACTTTCCAAATTTTGTGTAACTGTAATGGCAGATATTTGCAAATTCTAGCAGCAGATCATATAAACCATCTTCCTATCTATTCAAGTAGTTCAGAATATGGTTTTGCTTAGTTGGGTTTGCTTTGTTTTCTTAGTAAAAGAAAACAGCTTGATCAGGTTTATATTCTTATAGGAAGACTTAAATAGAAAAACAAGGATCAAATTTGCTGTAGAGCTGTCAAAAAAGCAGTTTCTAGTTTGCACATGTGTGTATTTGAGGGGCAAGGAGAACTGGTTTCAGAATAAATCTGAGAAATCACACATCTGAATTCTCTGACAAATAAGAAGTTTCTGTCCCTTTAGATCTTTAGTTGAAACTGATGTCCTTGTCAGCATCCCAGATGATACCAGTAATGAAACTGCCAACATTGTCAACTCCATTGGGCTAGCTGCCTGTTTCCCTCGAGGTCTTGAGATCCAGGACAGCCCTGCTGGCACACTCCCTGGGGCTATTGCTCTGCAGCTTCAAGAGGCCCTGGCTCTGGGGCAGACTAATAAATTATGTCTGAGTTAAGCCAAAAGGTGCAGTTGTGTCTGCCTAAGGGCTAGAGACATCAGGAATCCAGGTAAAAGATTAAGCTAAACTGATGATGCCCAGTATCCTTAAAACATAATGTTTATTGATCAGCTCTTCCCTACCTTTCAAACCAGATCAGGCAGATGTGGTATGGTTGCGAGGGCTGGACTGTGCAGCACAAGATCTGTAGTAGCTGTGTGTAGCTAAAGACGAGGTAAGATGCTCAAGCCTATCAAACAGATATTTTTTTTTACCTTCCAAATCAGATCAATTCAGCTCGGTAGATATTTGAAGCAGAGAGACCCTGCCTACGTTTTGAAGCTTATGCAATTGAAACGAATTTTTGCTATATTCCAGATACCTCTTTGACTTGACTTTTGATCGTCTTCTACTACGACTCAGGGAGGGTAACACGAGCTCACTATGTTATTCTATCTTTTACGTCTGCTTCTGTGGCTTTTCTTGTTCTCGCCTGAATCTGTGTACTCAGAAGATGAGACAAAGTTGTCCCACAAACCATCTCTCTGGATCAAAAGATTCAATTCTTTTTTTTTTAAGCTCCATCCTCCCCCTGTATTATACAGCCTACCAGCCTCTCCACTTCCTCTTTTTGACTGTAGTCCATTCATCTCTTTTACCCCTACGTTCATTCTGTAGCCTTCATCATCTGTTATCTCACCTTTTCAGAATTCTCTTGCTTATAACCTGTAAGTTTCCAGAAACAAACTCATACCAGCTACATATTCCTGTTCTCCTCTCTCCAATACCTGCAAGCAGATGCTCTTAAAAGGTATTCTTTAAAGAAACTGAGAATAACAACTCCTCTGGAAGTTAGCACAATTTTCTTGAGGAGGTTCAGGGTACTTCTGCTATTGAATTCTGAGGCACGGCATGGAGTACACCCATGCTAAGCCTGTGTTGTCTTGGCTGAATATGCCATTCAGCGTAATCATGTAAATTTAAAATTAAAAAGTAAGAGTTTTATTTCTTTAGCAGAAAATTAGAGGAGCTGAGACAGCTCATTTGGCATGGCAGCATTCCATTGAGCCGAAAGGTAATTTTCAGGGACTGCATCTTTGGTAAGTATTCCTGCAGCAGTGGGGTAGTGATTTTAATGTGCAGTGCTGCATTTTAATGGCCAATTGAGATGGCTATTAAGATATAGCATTGTACATTAACATCACCGCTGTACAGAGAGCGGCTGGTGACTACTCCTCAGATGACAGCTCTCTCTGCATTCTGCTTCATAGCAATGGCTTACTTAGTAGCTCCTCTGATCTCCTGCAAGGGAAATAAAAATCATTATCTAGTTAATATTTCACACTGTGTTGGGCATCCAGATCCCAGGGAAGAGAGTGTGGGAGAGTAGAGATCTGATGTTTGGGGGGGAGGGGGTAGGGTAGCGAGGCAGAGGAGGAAAGAGTGTGAGAGAAAATCCCCTTGCGAAAGGATCGTTTCTTGGTTTTCATCTAGTAGACTCACTCTGGCTCAGTGAAAACATGGATTGCTAACCCTGACGCTTGGGATGCAGTGCTTAGGGGAGGACTTCGTAGCGGAAGTAGTTGTGTGGAGCTAAAGAGGCAGTAAGATCCTGAAAATTCATAAGACCCTGGGAAATGTGAGAAATTGCAAGGAAAAAGGTACAGCTGAAAAACCATATATACTTATCGGAAGTGTTTAAGAAAATCATTCAACTTCTACCTTTTGCACTTAGAAGCAGCTAATAGACAGTAAGGGCCTAATAAGTTACCTACCGTATGATTAGGCTTTTCCTTGCTATAGTTTTCTGCTCTGTTCTGATGTGAAAACGTTTTGCTTACTTGTCAGACTATGCAGTTCAGGCATCTCGCAACATTTGCATTGCTGAGATTTTGAAACTGTTTTCCAGTGAAAAGAACCTGATTGCACCTGAACGACTTTTTCCTCACAAAAAAATGCAGAAATTACAGGAAAAGGATTTATGACGTTACAGTCTTCCATCTCTCTTACAATACTTCTGAAATGGCTTTCAGAACGAGGAAAAAAAACTAGTCCCTGCAACTGCAGATAGCAGGATAGAGGAGGATGCTGTTGCAAAAGGTTGGCATAACAGGGAAAGATGTATTCAGAAACTCCCTTGAATGGCCTTACTGTATCCTTTTATCTCTGCATTTTCCTTGGGAAAGAGCTACAGCAATTATCTATCAGATGACTTAGTTTCTGAAAACTCGCTTGAAGCAGAGCTACGGAGGACGCTGACTGAGATCAGTAGCTCAGCCTTTCAAATTCTTGTAAATTTGCATTCTGTTGAATAGAAATGTTTACGAGTTTATCTGTTAACAGATTTTTTTAAAAAACATGATGGACTTGCCAGGAAATTGTGAATTGCTTTGGTTGAAAAAAACATATACATTGTTGCTTAAACACAAATTAGCATCTGTGAATTCTCATAATATTAATTCCAAGAATATGTGAAACTCTTCAGAGTTAAATTACTGCCTAAAACGTCAACCTACAAGTGTTGATGTTTTTGAAAGACAAAATCAAGTTTTTGGCCATGCAGAAATAAAAATATCAAAACAAGTAGATTTAAGAGGACATGCACAGAGAGACAGCTGTTTAATATTGAACCTGCTAAACAATGTATTAATGTTTAATTGCCTACCTGTGTATGCTTTCTAGTATGATCGTAAATCCTATCAGCTGTGTGAGCCTTCTTACAGTTCTCTGAGTTACGAGATGCCATATTTGTAAGAATAAGGTAAAATTAGTACAGTAAAATTTTATTTTGGGGTTTTCTTTGTTAGAAATTCATTTACCAAGAACTGTCTTTCTCTTTAAAATACTTTACAAATACAATTATGAAAGTCTTTTTAACATGAAAGACTAATTCAGGCTAAAGAATATCTACTCTGTAAGCACCATCTCTGTGGAAAATCATAGATGGATTTTATGTCATTCAGTATCCACAGCATCCCCAATGAATTAGTGACTAACAGTACCAGCAGGCTAAAGCTTAACTGTGTACAGTGATCAAAAACCTGGGAGAGAGAAAGCAATGTGAAATGGTAAAGATTTGGATTTTTTTAAAAATTATTCTAATGTAATAATGCTGACTCGAGGAAATTTTTGTTACAGAGCAAAAAGTGATGAAGCATTCACATTCTTTGCTGTGTGCCATATTCAGCTGTTCTTCTAATTCAGAAGACCCCATTTAAATGTATGTTTGTTTTTCTTATATGCTATCTTTAAAACTACGAGGAAATAGAGCAGCAGTTCAGCATTTTCATGCTGATATGCACCACTAGAGGCCATCATATACCTCCTTAAATATTAGATAGATATGCAAATTACTCTAGAGATGATGCAAATACCCAATGAATGTAGAAGTCTATATAAAAGGGCATGGGAAACTTCTTATTTGAGAGAAGACTTTATCACAACTGATTAGTGTGAACACCATGTCTTCTCAGGCCAATCCTAATTGATTCACAGCACCTATATGCTCTTGTACATTCCTGTGTAACCTTTTAGTAGATCGTCAAGTATGTGATAAGTGAACTCTGTAGATGGTAACTGTTTTGTGCAGTCTGCAGATCTTCTAAGTCAGTAGATACAGTCAAGCTTAGACAATAAAATGTGAAACTTTTAGGTTGATTTCAGTATGCTTGGATTAGAAATTAAATTCCGCTCCCCACCCCCCCCCCCCCCCCCCCCCCGTCTTCCTATCTGGAAAATGGGATGTCATTCTTGATCCCCCACAGACTACTTATCAGAATGCATTAACGAGCTAACATGTAGCTACTGTTTTAAGTAACTGACTGATATGTAAATTAGTCTTTGTTACACAGTGATACTATTTTGAATCGTGGAAACAAATGACTGACTTTATTCATGAGGATGACAGGTAGCATGATTTTAGTTGGAAAAAAATTGAACTAGCATTCGTTTTATACACTCAAGAGATGCTACCAAAAGTAGTAACACAAAACAAGTAAAAGAATTAGTTTTACAATGGGTTTGGATGGCCTAATGAAAGGGCTCTGGTGTAGCATGGACCTTATCCAGGAGATCTCTTCCAGTCCTTTTGGTTTTCAGATCACTTCTTCAGGCAAACTAACTATTCAAAGAAATGTTAGCTTATTTTACTTCCCTTTTGAAGACTTGCTGTATGGTACTTTTCTTTATATAATAGATTATTAATATGTGAAAGCTTTGCATGTCTGTTTGAGAAGTAAGTAGAGTAGTAGTATTGCATTATCTTAACCAGCTTGGTATGCAGTATTTTCTCATCAAAATGTTGATTAGAGAAGATCAAGATAAATAACAAACGTCAAGTACTACCGTAGTACCTCCAAACTACTTGTCTGATAATGCACGCAGCAGTAATCTACATGCTCTAAAGGGTATTCAAGTATTTTTAAACTAAAAAAAAGATAATATATGTAGCCAAAAATGAAAAACATCAAGTGTAACAGAAGTGATACAGTAAGTGCTTTTGTCACAACAGTCTGTGCTAATTTCTGGATTGTTGTGGGTTTTTTTTTTTTGGGGGGGGGGGGGAATCTATTTCATAACTCTTAGTGGTTTTATGAAAATGAATTTGTGCTTCAAAATTATAATGGAAGACTACTCAAAATGATTACAAAAGATCACTAGATATCCAAAGGTTCTCAGGGAAAAAGAAGTCATGCACAAGAAGGGACTATGGCAAATTATATGTTTTCACTAGATTTGGAAAAAGAAAATACAAATTTTGCAAAGCTCAGGATCATTGATAAATCTCTTGATAAAAGAAATAATTTAATAATCTATTAATCGGATGAAATAATAGAGAAAACAGACTACTATGACAGCATAACTCAGTATCTAGTGGCCTCTGAACTGATGAATAATGCTGAATATTATTCAATGTACCCACTACGTGTAACTTTATTTCAAAAAGACAAGTGGAATCTCTCATTTCTGGTATAATATCTTTGAAATAAGTTCATTTCAGAAGCATATCTTTCCTCAGAGGAATTAAAGCTATATGCAATCATCTTGCTTTTTAGCTTACCGTATTATTTTTCAAATATTTACAATAATCTTCATTTTAAATAGGCTTCTCACACTGATATATACCAAACTGATGCACAACGTGCCATTTGGCTTCACTTTTCACATCTTTGCTGCTATGAAAAACATAGAGATTTTCTGCCCCTGCTTTGGAGTCCAGCTCAACAGGATTGCTGAGAAGGCAAATCTGTAAACAAGGTCCACTTCTCATCTTGGGGACAGACAACACTGTAAAAGAATGGAAGGTAGATTTTAAAGAAATCTATTTGATCAAGTCTTTAATAATTTCTGTGTCTGCACTACATGCTTTGCATGGGTACCTGTGCAGTGCATCCCGAGTCACCCAGACTGAACGGAAATGAAAGCATGGTGCAGACATCTGACTTTGGTTGTACTGTAAGAGTCCTTCATACAATGCTTCCTGTCAGGGCTTGTCATCTTGGCCAAAGTGGTGCATTTCCAACCTGTAGGGTTTCTGGATCCCAACTAGCATGTCAGCATTTCTTTCCACTGTGTCAATTTATCAGCTTTAAATGTTTGTTAACTCCGAGAGGACTGAACCGTGCTTCACTGTGTGGTGTAGACATGTGATTTGGAGCATGTTGCTTTTCATCTTTGTGACTCAATTTCCCACCTGGGAGATGGTGATAACAATGCTAATGTGTCTCATTATTGTCTTGCCTATTTAAACTGTAAGCTCTTCAGGGCAAGGACTGTCTCATACCATATGTCTTCACAGAGACTGGCAGAATGAGTCACTGATTGCATTTGGGGTCTCTTGGTGCCACTATAATTAAAAGAGAGACAATAATATTAAAAAGGAAGAAAAGGGGGAAGGTAGGTCTGGTATCAAGAGGCTTGCAGATTTCCTGGTAGGAACCCAAAAGCAAAAGAAAAGTTTATCTCCGAGGAGAATCCTTGCTTTTTCAACTTTCTCAACTCCAAATGTCATATTGTTTTTCAAAGTACAGTAGGAGAGCTTTGGAAGCAGGGTAATCCAGAAGCTAATGGGTGGTATTTTACCATTACAGATCCTACCTGTAAGAGAAGGATTAGTAGTTTGAGCTACTGCAAGGGTGTGGGTTGGAGATCAGATCAATTTTTAAATAGAATTGCACCAATACAATTAGACTGTCCTTCCTCGTTAGAGGATGAACAGATGTTCATGAGGTGTTTCCACTCACGAGTGGAGAAAGGCAAGCTGATGTGAGAGAGGTGGAGGCTGATTTGCGTTCTGCTGAGGCACATCAGTTGTTGACGGAGTTGTATTCTCTCCCAGTTAATGGTAAGAAGTCTTTCACCAGTTGTTTTATGCAGTAGGATAAGATGACTAATAAAGAGTGACTATGACTGCTGAAATATAGCTCTATATGCTAATAGCTCCTGCTTTGGCATTTCTAAATCCGTGTCTTAAATGTTCCTAAGATTTGGGTCCGGTACCCATTTTACATGTCAGCTGAGGACTGCTCTGCAGAACTAATATTTTCCCTTCCTTCAGGACTTGATCAAATACACCACGTACAGTAAATCTCTGTTTACACTTTGTCCTTCTTGTTGAAGTCCTCATAGTGCTTCAGCATAGTCTATTTTATCACTGGCTGATGTTAAAACCAAGAAGCACCTTCTGCATCAAACGGCCAGCTTTTTCTCAGTTTTTTGCCTGGCAGCTATTTGGCTAGATTTGTTTTTACAGCCTATAGGAATGCTTCCCATGGATTATGTAAAGTGGGCAGCAAATTGGGATTTGATCTGAAGGCTTTTATGATTTTTTTGTCTACACCCAAGGTTTGTACCCTGGCTCAGAAAGAGAGCAACAATACATCATTATTACTTAACTAATCCATGCAGTACCCGTTTGAGACTCTTGTTTAATACTCTGGTGCCCCAACAATGGCCCACGGTGTGTGTAGAAAGCATTAGGACCGTGGTTGTAAGGACATTCTGTGCCGATCACAGATCACAAGAGCCAAAGTTTCATGTCACTATGTCCCTTTCATTACTCAAAAAGCCACAAGCTTACGCTGAAGTTTTGACAAGTTTGCAGTGTGAAACATGAAACAGACTATTGGCTGTGCATTTAAATTTTCTAAAATGGGGTTACAGGGTTAGCAGAGTAATGAAGAACTTATTTGGTGCACTGCGGTAGTTCAAACCCAACTTGCACAGAACTGAAAAACTAAAATTTGTTTTCTACTGTAATGCAGTCTTAAAGACCTGGACAAGAGGACCTTTTGACAAAGATACCTTACGCATCTGAGATGCAAACTGAAACGTGGAGGGGGAGAGGAAAGGGAGGAGCAGGAGGAAGCAAGCTTGCCTGAAAGAAAACTTCCCTAGATATAAAGAGCTTAAACAACCACCCCTGATGGCTGTGCATTCATGCACTTTGGTTTTATTTCCTCTTTTTCTTAGTGTATTGAGCCTTATAAATGTAAAGCAATGCTTGTTGTCTATCCGCAACTGTTTAAATGATATTGGTATTCTTTACTCTTTAATATCTTGATCTGAGTTTGTGTCCTTATCTCACTGCAGTGAGAATTACAAGCCATTAGAAATATTTAGAGCAAAATTACTTAGTTAATGTACGTTTAGAGCAAAGTTACTTAATGTAACTTTTCTTCCTGACTTGGATAGAAAATTATTGTTTATAGAGAAACAAATAGTAAAGTTACGTTTACCAGAGAGATCTCTAGAACTGGCTCCGTTCCCTACTGGAGGTATCTTTAAAAAAAAAAAAAAAAAAAAAAAAAAGAGGGATTGGTAATGGCTCTAGTCCTTTTTCCCCGCTCTCAGCAGTGCTTGGGCAGGCAGCATGTACTTCTGCATCCTGCAATCCTTTGCAGCATAGCTTTCAGGCTGGGGGAGGTGGTAGGTAACTGGTTTCGCACCCTTCTCTGCTCAGGATAATTTATCTGCTTTCTGGAAACCCTGCTTGTGGCTGGCTGCAGCGGTGTCCCCGTGATTTATGTTAACTTATTTAACAAATAGCTCCACGTCTTTGGGAATTTATAAGATGGGGGTTTTTTTAACTCTCTCTACACATACTTTGATTTTTAGTATGATAACTTAAACCGAAAGCCAAGTCTTGCACTGGTGAGACTCAAAGTGATAGGGTTGCAAATTATAAGCAAGTCTGGCTTCTCCATAAAAAGTTATATTATAGTTCAGTTTGATACTTAAACAAAATATTCCTTTCCCTGTTATTATAGCGAATTTACATTCATTAATTATCCTGTGCCATCTAAAACATTTTATGATCAGCAGAAGCAGCTCTCCTCAATTCTTCCTTTTTCCTTCTTGTTCTAGAGAAAAAAAAATTTCTTCTTAGGGAACATACCTACTTCAGTTAAAAGATACAACTGAAAAATAAAAGCGAAGCATATGTTGAGTGGGAAGGAGATAGATACAGTATATATGAGAGTTTTGCCTTTTTCTGTGCCCACATTTACAAAAAGGATGACCAGTCTTTCAAAGTGGAGCTGGATGTAGGCTGGGAAAACAAATCTTTAGTCATTTACGTGTTCTGTTTGTTTATCTATAGGTTTTGCTTTGGGTATCTCATCACTATTGTTTGGGAAACTTATACTTCTATAGTAAATATTTCAATTTTTATTCGTGACAGCAACAGGAGAATTCTTTATGCAAACTTATGTGTGACTGTAAGGCTATGGAGATTTAGCAAAGCACAGTAATAGTACCCCTGGCTCCACTGGTCATGACTAAGATCTGACTCTGAATTTCCCTATTGTCTAAGGGCAATAACTGGTTTAGATTTGATTTGTTAACCTGCAGCTAGTAATATCAGTTATTCGCTGACTCTTTTTTTGTAATTTATCTCGTTCTTTAGATTGTTATTGCTTGTTATTTTCAAGATAGGTTTCAAATAAAAAGTAAGCTCCAAATTATTCACAGGATCTAAACACATGCTTAAGTTAATATTTTACTTTTATGGGAATTTCTATTGATTTCAATAGAACTACTTATTATGCTCAAAGGTGATTATTTTCTGGGTCAGAGGCTAGTATCACATAACTCTTAGAAAAAGGACCACATTTATTAGGTTCTCTGTAGTTAATAAGGCTTAGTTAAAATTTATCTGTGAAGTTTAGATTAGCAGACAGATTCAAATTTCCCCAGCATTTGGAATTCAGTAGTTTTGTTGGAGATCATCTGTGGAATAAATTTCAATTTTAAAAAAGCATCTATTATCATGCACATTTATTTACCTCAAAAGATCCTCTTTTAAACCCATAAGAGCTTAATGCCATAATTGCTTTTAATGTCTTGGCCAAATGTGAATTAACAAAACCCATTGGAAAATGTGATTACCTGCATCCTTAACTGCAGGGTGACCCCTCTTTTTGTGAATTCCAAATCACCTCATTATATTCAAGTCCTACATAGGTACTACCACTGGGAAAGGTATTATGGATCTGCTATAATAACAATAATAATTAATAATAATTAATAAAGAAGATGGACTGCTTAGTTTGGTATGTGGCCAAGGCACTTCTGTTGGATTAACAGGGGTTTTTTTCCATTTTTATTACATCTGCTGTGCTTAATCCCTATATTATATTTTACCATGTTAATAGGTAGATAGACTCTGAAAGCATGCACGCCTTACGTGGAAAAAAGCTCCAGCTAAATCTGTACAATGAAAAAAGTAGAGCACGAAGGCTATAGGAAAGCTCCAGCTTCTGGCTTTCTTCACCCCATTTGATCAAATTTCTCTCTCTGACGGAATCCTTCATTATCCTAATAGGCTTCCACTGATTGACTGGGAAGCCAGGATATGAGCCTGCATGGGTCAAGAAGCTCAAGAATTTATAAAACTCAGTTTTTGGAAACAGTCTCACGTTTGGTCCTATCCAAATATCTAATCCCAAACAGTATTAGTAGATTTTTAGAATTGCTGTTGGGAATAGATGCGCCAGTAGCATCATTAAATGCTTGGCATCCTGATGCCCTGTTCAGACTGGACCTGGAGTACATCACAGTTGTTCTTGGTCCTCCTAGCCTGTGTGAGCTTTCTTATCTTGAAAACTCAGGTGTAGCAGACAGCTGGAGGGAGATCTGGTAATTCTCCTTGCTCAAAACTTGAAATCCATTCATGATGCAAGCAGGATAAACACCTACTACTGAGTGTTCATGTTCTTTTGGTTGTGTACAGCTACTACCTTCAGGGAAAACTACTGTTTTTTCAGTGTATTTTATTAAGCAGCCAAATGCCACGCTAATTAATTTTAAAAGGAATCATAGAGAAGAGCAGTGACTTGTTAGGGTAGGGAACTGCAATAAGCAAGGGTAACATTAACGTGTTTTACTATGAAAATTACTGAGGCAATTTACCCAGAAACTGTAGCCATTATCAGAATTCTGAACACCCAGATTTCTCATTCTCTTTTGTAAGCATTAATCATATTTTATTTTTAACCAGAAACCTCAAAGCAGAATTAAATTAAGTGAAACTTTAATAATGAAATTGCATACAGTATTATTCAGAAGTTATGCAGAGAAGCTTTAATATACTCCATTAGGCAGAGAAAAATGTTGAAAGGATATGGTTAATGTTCATCTGCAGTCAGTTTCTCTTTTTATTACAAGAATTTTGCTATTGACTTCAATGGGAGGAAAACCAGCCTCTGCTGAGGTGGTGTAATAGTGTGGGCTAGTCTCCTGAATCACTAGAAAAGCATTATAGAATAAAGTCAAACTGAATGATGATGCCTGTTATCACACAGGAAAGAAGATATTTATTAAAAAGGGCAGAAGTGTGGTTGTAGGGCTGAACTGGGGCCAGAATCTGGGCGATGGGCGTCAGCAGGGGTGGCACCAGCAGAGCAGAAGGGAATGCACCTGCGGGGCCGGGTACTCAAAATCTCGTGTAGCCTCTCTTCTCAAGCTTTCTGCACAGGGTTGTATGGAAAGGGAAAGAGGAGGAAAGGCTAAAATTTAAAGAGAGCCTGGATGACTTTTCTTCCTTTTTTAGGGATTAATTAAAGCTATGGGCTTGAGATTACTGGAAGCACTAAGATCAGTGGGGAAAACTAGCAGCTCCAAGGAGCACTACGTCTGGATAAAGGTACGCTCTGCTGCAATGTGTTACTGCATGTCTACCACAGGCTTCAGCAGTGTGTAAAGCCCATGTTCCTTTTTAGTAATCAGCTTTGTGGCCTTAGCCAGACCCTCTGTCCTGCTGCCTTACAAGATTCTGGCAATGATGTAATTATTAGATTATTTTTTTTAAAGACTTTTCTCTTTAAAGGGGGGGGGAGGACAGGGGGAATGACAATAATTTTCATTAATTTCCGTTTTCCCACAGAACTGGAGTTATCTATCATTCTCAGTAGTCATATCAAATTTACAGTTATCTCCAACCTGAAGAAAAGAAAATCTGTAGGGCCTATATTTACTCAACTTGTTTGTGTTTATCTTGTTATTGCTGAATCTCTTGCAGAGAAACAGAAAGGGTACAGAAAGAAACCACGAGGAAATGCCACGCACAGGCAAAGCACTTCCGATAGGGTGGCCCTGGAAGTGCACCTTCGGGGCTGCGACCTTGCCAGACCTGCTCTTCGAGCTGAATAAAGATGCTCTCTCCTGTCCTCTGACTTCTGATTCCTAAGCAGAGATAAGATAGAACAAAGACCGGGTTTTTTTGAGGATGAAAAGAAAGAAACGAGCAACTTAGATTTTAAAAGAGAAAGAAGGTACTCAACTGCTCTTATATGCACATCTAGGGAAGAAGGTAATAGTGTTTACAGCCTCGAAGAACTGGGAGAGTGTGCTTACCAGCATTACTCTTGCACAGCAAGAGGTGAATGTCTTAATGGGAGACAGATGAGACTTTCTCACTGAGTTTTTAATGTCAGAATTCCTCACTTTCCATCCCTCCAATAGCAGTAGAGTTCAGCCGATACCAGTAAAGCTGCAAAAATTAATGGGAAAAATGTGACCTAAGCAAGTAATCTGAGAAAGGGAAACCTATGGTTGCACTGGAACCTTTGTAAAAACTGGATGTATGTGTAAGGCATTCTGCAAATTTCAACCCTATTTCTAATGTATTTCATCAACTGTTTTTTTCACTGCTTTCCTCCTGCCCCAGTAAAAATCCTTAAAAATAGTAAAACTGTTACAATGTAGTTCTCTTCCTATCACATATATCAATAAAATGGGTTCTTGGTGTTCTGGTGTTCAGAGTGGTGCAACTCTAACAACTTTCTTCTCCTGTTAGATTTCAGTTGCTGTTTTTCCCTTCTTTTCCCCTGTGCTAAGAAGAAGAAAAAAACAGAGGGATGTTCAGTGATGACTAAAGAATAAATAAAAACAAAGCTCCTAAGAAGTAGAATTCACAAGTCAGCTTGAAATGAGCAGGAAAATATGAGGTTCCCGATAACAAATAAATGGTTTTTTTTTTCTTCCCAGTTAGTTGAAGTCAGTGTGAAGGAAAAGCAACTGACTTGGAACAAGTAGTCAACAGAGCTTCATTTTCATATGAAATATTGCTACTGTCAGTGGCCCAAGCAGTGATCAAGACAGGACGTTAAAACTGGGCAGAAGACCAAAAGGAACTGGTAACACTTTTTATGTGGGAACCGAGATAAATGAATAATAGAAAGAAGGCTATAACACAATGATAGAAGGGCAAAAAAGTGCTGATGCTCCTGCTAAATAAATCAGTAATGTCACTATGATAGTTACAGTACTATTCTTTATATTGATATTAGACCTACTAACAACTCCCTGCAACATATTGCCCTTAGTTCTTTCTTTAAACGGTACCTTAGGCAGCATGTGTATAAATTCTGTACCCCATGAGAACCATTTCTTTTATTAAGTTAAAATGAAACATGATATTCTTGTAGCAAAAACAGGGATTGAGTTAGAGCACTTCTTTTTGTTCAAATGAGAGAAATTGCTTAAATAGCACCCTTGAACTATGAGACTGCAAAGGCTTACTTTGAAGCTATACAGTGGAAGAAAAAGGACCATCTCTCTTGCTCTCTCTTAAGTTTTAAATACTTATTTTCCCATATAAAGACTTTGAGATTCCTTGTTGACACCAGGACAGTAACCTTGTCATATTTCAAATACATGATCTATATAGAAGCTCTTTTTTTCAAATGGTTTATAGCTGTGACTTGCCAGATACAGCTGTGATTTAACAGATCAGCTGTTAGGCAGGTGTCTCATGAAAGGTATGTGGTGTTGGTAGGGTTGAAGGTTAAATGTCTTTGAAGTCCTAAACAGCAGTAACAGTGGTCAAATAATACATGCCTTGTGAGAGCTGATTCTTCTTTCAATATATCTTGACGTACAGTAGTCCAACTTTCTAAGTAGTATGGTACAGATAGTGCAATACTATCAAGAAATCATTTTGTAAAAAGTTCTACCCTTTCTACTCTTGAGTCCTTACATTTACGACAGGCCACAGCCCTAAATATGGCATTAACAGATAAGATCATTGACTATTTTTTCTGTTACTAGTGTTTACAGATACCTACTTCTTTGTTTTAAGTGTATGATTCAAGCCTATAAATATAAACTAAGTCATTTAGCATGTAATCCACAGGAGATGGGAGGAGCATGTTAAAGTAAATGAACATTTTGAGTTCAATAAGGCTGGACAGAAATATTTGGCTTGAAATTTGAACTAGAAGCATTTTTAGCATTGGTGGAAATTCAATTCCTAGAAGAAAATCACTAATGTACTGATTTTGCTGAAATAATTTTCTTAGTACAAGGAACTTTTCACTGCAAATGAGATTTTTTCCGTCCAGTAGGAATTTTTACTTTGGGGTTTTTTGGTGGGTTTTTTTCCTCCAGAAACCTGATGAGAAAAAGCCGTTTTTCTTTTGCCGAGTTACAAATACGAGGACAGATAGGTATCTGGTAAAGCTGTCATTGCTCCAGATACTTTTTTGGAGCTGTAATGGTGTCTGGATGTCTTACCTTGCTTCCTTCCACCAGTGGTTAGGGGTTTGCTGTAACGATCAATTAGTGTGCATGCAATATGTGTGATTTGGCCCGTGCCCAATATGAAATTGTGCCTGAGTGTTTCTGTAGATGCTATCAGGTTGCCCTGCAGTTGGCTTCTGAACTCTCTGAAGGCTATTTTCTTCATCAGTCAGAAATGTAGGTTTCTGATGTTATAAATAAATGCAAAGTTACAAACTACAACCACCACCACTTTTTTGGCAATAAACAATAGAAAGAAACATGACACGACAGACATTGTTTTGAGTGAGGCCTCTCAGTTGTCCATCTGGAAGACATTGATTTGCATCACTGAGAATATAATTGTTCTACCAACAGGCTGAATTTTCTACGTGATCAAACAACAAAGGCAGCTATCATGCTTTTCAATAAGATGAAAGTCTTGAAAGACTTAATAAAATGACAGGGGAAATTCCCCCAGCCACATGTGTAAAATTCAGAAGCGTGTTCACACAGGTACACACAGCAGAGATTGCAGATACAAGGCTATCTATATGGGTGACCTGTAGTGTATTTAGAGGTTTTTAATGACATCAGTTTCATTACAGATGTGGATTTCTCTACTTTACTAGAGTTTAAAGGTAGGACTTTGTATTACTGGAATTAATTTCTTACTGCTGATTTTTTTATTCATATTCTTCTTTAATTCTGTGTTTTTGTTTTCAAGAGCAAATGTAATCTTTTTATATTTGATCATTTTTAACATGAATAATGTGAAATACACAAAAATACCGTAAGGCTTTTAAAACTATACCTTTATAAAGAAAAGCACGTTCGAATGCATGTGCAGAAATACTTACTGTTTGAATATCACGGTCTTTGAGAACAATTGGGAATATTATAGAAGGTCAAAGTTTTGGGAACAAAGTTACCCTTTAATTATAGTCCTGCTAAGGTCAATACATTGCTAGTAATGAAACGTATATGAAAAAGAAAGAAGTGTAAAAACAATGTACTTGTGGTATTATTTTCAAGTAAGAGTAGGACTGGCTCAAAATATGTGGAGTTTAGGAGTAAACTTGTAAACAAGCAAAATTTGTGTAAGTACAGACTGTCATGCTTTAGTTTTGAAGTCAGATTTCCTGAGTTCAGAATAAATCAAGCTTATGCTGTACTTTCTGGGCAATACAAGAAAGAATTAGTGCCTTTTCCTGAAAGACTTGTTTCCTTTTACCTTGTTGAAATAGGCATCTCTTGCAAATTTTGCACTTATCTCTCATTCACATTGTACATATTATTTCAGGTGATGTCCTTTGAACTGCTGCACTCTTTCTTCCCTGCCCATAGGAAAATTTCTATTGACCATTAAAAGTGCCTTCATTTTGTGCCTGGAGTAGGGACCACACTCCCAACTGTTTGAAGAAGTTGCCATGTCCTGATCTTTGTCACGTTTGTGTCGTGATACACCTGCTTGTGCTTTCAACTGTGCTTTACCTTAAAAATGCTTTCTGGCATATAATATGTCCCTGTCCGTATATCTATATGGATAGAAGATTAGAGATTGTAATGGTATTTTTTCACCATTCCTTTACAAATTGGGCTAGTACTGTATTCTCAGTATGTATGCTTTTTTAAAAAAAAATAATTTTGGAGCATGTGATTTTTATTTGTCTTTTAATTTGGATTTTTAAGGTTTTTTTGTGATCCATAATTTCATAAATCTTGATATGAATGCATCTGTAGTCAGAACAGTCATTTTAACTACCCTTTGCTGAACACGGGGAAGCTTTACAGCTTCAGAACTCTGTATCATTTCTTTGAGTGTCATTCAGAGCCACAGCAGGATAGGTTTGTCCCCTCTATGGATTTTCCATCAGCAGGCTCTCACCCACAAACAGATGTCGCTCTGGCATAGGAGGACTGTGAGCGTAGTTGCCATCTGCTCTCTTGGTGTCCAAGCAGCTCCAGCTCTGGTGCCTCTTTCATCAGAAGTCTGTGCAAGCTCAGACAGAAAACATTCAGAAATCATCTTGTTTATCCAGAAGGTCTCGCTGCTCATCCCCCTGGAAGGAGATGATGAGCCGCTCCTTTGCGTCAAAGAAGGCAAAAACACTGTGCAGAGCTTGTAACGTACTGTGGAACGGTGGAATATTAGAAGGATGAAGCGGATTTGGGGAAAATATTAAAAACTTGCTTTGAGGTTCCATAAGTCGCTAAGAGTAATACTTGCTCCCCCCACGCTGGTCGTAGAAACATGTTAAAAAGCATTGGACTTGAAAGAGTTAGAGAGCACTGAGGTTATCTTCAGTACCAGGGTCCTATGGTGAAGATATGTATCTCCACAACTGTAAGCCGGTTCCTGTAGCACCTAGCGGTGTAAGGTTGTGTAGACATGACTCCTTATGGAAGCAATGAGATGACTTTTTGAATATGGCAGTCCAGTTTGGAAGTATGATTCCTGTCCTCATGCATTTTTCTCTCTCTTTTAGGCCCCTGCGTAAGAACATCTCATTTGATGTGATGCATTTTGTAAGTTGGGAGGAATTTTTGCAACTGATTTGAAGTGATCTGGTCATTGCGGTCAGAGGACAGGGATCACCATGGGGAGCAATTCACAACCCTGCTGGAAGTCATTGCCTGCTTCACGGAAAAAGTGAGATTCTGCAAAGCAGAGCAAGCTGCTCAACAGGAGATGTCTGACCTCAATCCAGGGTAAGGAGGAAGTTTGAGACTAAAAGGATAGGAGAAAGAGTACCTTCAGTTATTTGATGTCTTGTGTGTATGTGTTTGATGTGAAGCTTTAGCTTTTTGCCTTTTCTTTTAATCACTGGAAACCAACTGCATAATCCTGCATAACTATACCAAGGTGCTATGCATTCTTTTTTCTCTTTATTTTTTAGTATGTTAAAAAAAATCAGCCTTGCATCACCATTGGCTCTGCTTTACATACAGTATGTAGTATACATACAAAAAATACCCCAAGGAAACAATCCTCAGAATAATATATTGTCAAATTAGTGCCTATAAAACTATTAAATCAACCTTAAAATGCAGTTATCTAAGAAAGGCCCTAAATGACTTCCATATTTAAAAGTGGAACGGTACAACACTTAGCTGTTATATGTACTACATTTGGTTTTAGTTATGCAGGAATTTTGACAGAACTTACTAAAGGTGTGAAAATATAAATGATTTTGTGAGTAGGTTTAGAAAAAAAACCAAATACTGAAAGTGGAAATGTTCTGTCAGAAAGAAAAAAAGAGGAAAATTTAAAAAAAAAACTCACCCCAAACCAGGAAAGGATTCTATTCCTTTAACTTGTGAAAAACAGCTAAACTGTAGTTAATCAGATCCTATTTGCGTCACAAACATGCATTAATATTTTTTGAGGAGACTCCAATTCGTTTACAGTAACAAATAGTTCATGTCATTGACGACAACCATTAGACTAATTAGTTATTTTTTTATCCTTTGGTGATGTTGATCTAACATGCAGCCTAGCTGATTTTTTGAGGTCCTCCTCACTCTATTTTGTTCTGATCGATACGTACTGCAGAAATAATTCAAGGGGTTACTACCTATACAGATACAGTAACGCACACTTTAATGGTAAATCAGTGAAAAAGCACTTGAAGAAAAAAGAGAGGAGTAAGGGTGAAAAGAGAGGAAACATTTGGAAATAAATTGGGATTCAGTGTAGGCCTGATAACATGGGGAAAATCTGGGAAATGTCTGAGAAAATGCAGCAGTTAGAGTCAGTTTCCTGGGAGGTGGAGATAAACAACTCCACAGATTTACCTAGCTGTTAGGTCAGTGTGGTGTAGACTGAAAAAGTTCATTTCACTTATCCACAGTTTTCATGTCCCTGCTGACTTTCTCAAAGAAATCCAAGAGAATTGACATTAAAGTATGTTTTATCTTTTGGAAGTACCAGATCTAGACTGAAGAGAACTAACTTTCATCTGGGTAACAATGGTATTTTCCCCTCTGATTAGCTCACAGCACTACCATTTCCTTTTAAACTGTGACAGGCTTTGCCCAGTTATTGTGGCTGTTGAAATTTTATCTCCAGACTAATGGGTGAAATCTCCCATTCTGGTTATCTGTACCATAAGAATGGTTCCTTTTTTCCAATAAGAATCTGGAGCTTTCTGATCTTATTTTGATTTTTCTTTCATGAAGCCACATTTCTTATATTCAGTAATGGCTGAAATAAGCATTCTGAAGGTGACTTGTGTGTCTAAATTATAACTAGTCCTCAGATCTCTATATCACATCAGTTCATATTGATTCACATACACATGTCTCTACAATTATGTTGTACATCCTTCAGAAACTGCTTCTAAACAACAACAGTAAAAGGGAAAACAAAGCCCTAAACGTTTCTTTAGTGATGTGCTCTGTGTGAACATGTGTATGATAGCTCTTCAAGAAGAGCTATGATAGGTCTTGGAGAACATACAATACTTGTTACATTACTTTTATATTTTAATATTTATACCTTCAGGCCAGTGAAGAGAGAGAGAGAGGGGAGAAAAAAAACCACGCCACATCAATTGTTCTGTTGATTAAAACCCGTCAAACTAGTAGAGATCTTTCCAAGGTTAAAATGCAGTCACAGATTTATGTGCTTTCAAGTTTACAGGTACTTGATTGAATAAAGGCTGCTTATCTGGACCTGTAAGTTTAAAATAGAAAAGCTGATGGCCTTGCACAGACCATGAAAGGCTTCAGTTGAAATTTAAGTAAAAATTTGTATTGATTTTTTTTATCAGGTTCAATCTACTGAAAAAATGTTGAGCTATTTACAGTTCCTGTTTTTCCATCTTTCATAATGCAAGAATTGAAAATATCAGGAGGATTACTGAGCCAATGCCCAAATTATATTTTATTTTCTAAGTGGATAAAGTACTGAGAGCTTTGTCTCTTCATTTTCCTGTATGTCATGCAAAAAATAATCATATTTTTACCAGATTGTTTGTCTTTTCTCTTGTTTAAATGTCCCAAATTTACATGTGGACTCAGATACAGAGTAGCAATATTCCAAAATTAGCACGAAAGCAAAGTGATAGCTAATTATCTGCTCTGTTTCAAAAAGCTTGCAAGAAATAGAAGTTTTTCTGTTTAGGATATCATAGTTTTAGAAAGCCGGAAGAAACTGGAAAACAGCCATACCCATGACATAATTCCTTCAAAGACTGGAGGGTGTCCAGATAGGAACATCAAGAGGCTTTTAGTGCTGTTAAATTAGAATCAATTTCCCTTGTGGGAGGGGGCTAATTTGCAGACAGAAAAGAAAAACAAGCTGCAGTCGAGATTATACCTACTAGGTATGGCATAGTTGATTACTGAATTTCTCCATTTCAACCTTTCTCAAGATACCACTGCTATGAAATAAAAACAAACAAATCTTTAAGTAAACAAATCCACTCAATCCATAATTTGGGTTTGATTTTTTTTTTTAATAGTTAACTTAGCCAATATAATAAAAATGGTGATAATTAAAATAAGATTCTTCTAAGTATATTCAGTTAATTATTTCATATGGATTCAGGAACACATTTTAGGATTGAGGAGAAGGATCTTTCAGGAAAGACTTCAGCTGGAATGAGAATACAGTATGTCTTTTCATTACGGAGTATGAAGGATAAAAGGTCTCCAAAGTGCTGGCAAATTAGTCATAAGAATTTCAGTTGTTGTGACTGCTAGCGAAAACCGGAGCAGAGCGTCAAAGTTAAGATATACTGGTGTGAACATTCAGATCTAGAGGTCCTCCGTGCCTGAAGCTTAGTAAACAGGTATTCGTATAGTGAACGGCAAATGGTGCGTATTAAACCATACAATGGCTATGAATGGAACAAACCAGATAATTGCAATTATGTGCTTCAAAAGGTTTCTAGGTCCTTGTGTTCTATATTAAATTCTTTCTTCTCCTCTTCCCAAACCGCTAACATCTTTCAAAAGTGTCAGAATGAAACATGACAAATAGGTCTCCAATTATACTGATTTCCCCTGCTTTTATTCCAGTAAATTAATTGAGGAGAAGGGCTTATATGTTGATAAAGTTTTGTACAGACTTGTAGGGTTTCAGATACCATTGTCACCTTAATTCTTTGATGTAATTCATTTAAGGTGCAAAACCAGATGCTGCCTTGTCCAACATTTGACCATGTATTGCCCCAAAATGCAGTCTGACTATGGTGCCTTATGTCACTTTCTTGAACATTACTCATAAAGATTCTGGATATTAAATTATATCCGTGTGTACATGTCTTTAAAACTGTTGCCTTAAAATTATGCTTTTAACTACTCATGCTAATCTGCCTGACTTCCGCATGTTTTTATGGGTAAGAATGAAGATTTAAATGGGAGATGACAAGATTTTATAAGTGTACCTGCAGGTGCAGGGCAATATTGCATCTGGTATTTGGCAGATGTGAATGATTAGTAGAATTCAGTAGCTTAATACTAATAAGCAAAAGAAAGAGTCAAATGTTTTAAAGCAAAAAAAAAAAAAAAAATAGCATAACTGTTCACCCCATAACCTGTTGCATTCAGTCATAGGAAGGGTGGTTTTATGCTGGGACATGTCCTCATCCCAGAAATCACCTCTAGGCCCACTCACCATTCGGTAGGCGTCCTTATGTGTTAGGGCATGCAAATAGGTTATGCAAGTGTGTTTGGTCACACGGTGAAACAGCTCAAGAAATGTCTCAGCCACATGTCAGAGGCATCTAGACACGTGGATTTGCACACGTGCACCCTCTTGTATGGCAGACTAAACAGCCTAGTCGTGTGGTGAAGGACAAGGTCAGCACACGTGAGCTATTAAGGAAGCCAGTGCGCTCAGTTCTGACCTATTACGAGTTCAATCTAAATACCACGCATAACGAAAATTCTCCACATCCCTAGAGAAGTTCTTCCACTGTTTGTCTGCATTCAGCGTGGTGGGTTTTTTTTTCTTCATTATGTTTCAGCATTCACCTTCCACTGGGTCTTGCGTAAACACTGGACTCAGACCTGTAGGGTGGTTCCATATTTTGATTGTGAAATATGGCAGAAGTATGTTTTAAAGAGTTGCCTGAAGGAGGAGGGGGAAAAAAAGGAAAAAAAAAAAAAAGTAGAAAGCAATATGAAAAGCGAATTAATATCCTTGCTCAAATCAGCTGCTTATAAAGATTTGAATTTGACTTTCTCATTTTGCAAACAGTCAGAATGCCACATCTGTAAAAAAAAAAAAAAAGCCAGTTGCTCCAGTCTCCAATAAAATTGTGCTGAGATAAAAGGAGAGTTTTGTTTTAAAATCAAGAAGTGGTCGCACATTGTCCCTGATGTGTTACAAATCCAAGTTCCCTAATTATAGAGCAGAAAGTTACATTTTTAAAGGTTTTCTCTTTTTTTTTTTTTTTTTTCCTTGGTCAAAACTGGAGGGGTGAGAAGATGACCCTGGCAGCCTTCAAGCAGGGCTTTTAAATAGAACAAGACTTGAGTTTGTGTAAACAAGATCTGTCCTTCAAAATTCACTTCTCAACACCAGGTAGGTATTGAAATGAGCAGGTTGACAATATGTAGTCTATGGAGTAGTTTCTGACATTTTTCTCTAGAGGTAATAGCTGGGAAATCTGTCTCTTTACAGAACTCATCCTCAGGAAAGCCAAAATTATCTGAGAGAGGATACATAATGTTTAATGCTAGAAATCAACTCTATTCAGTTGGAAAATGCCTATCAGCACAGTATTTTGTTGCATACTGTAATTACAAAGTTAATTTTGCAAATCTCATAAGCTGAGCACTTTGAAGATTCATTTGAATTCTTTAAATGCTGGGCCTAATAATGTTGCAGGTATTTTGAACGACTTTATTAAGCTCAAGAAAATTATTCTAAAGACTTAAAAAAAGAAAAAAAATAAAACTATTTCTACTTTTCTGTCATTAAAAAGAAAAAAATCTAATGATAAAAATAAGAAAATTTTGAAGGAAACCAATTCTATTTAAAATTGACATTACACCATGGATGGGGTATGCTTTACATCTCAAAATTCCTCTGTTCCTCCCCTTCCTGCCAGATGGGTCACAGCTTCTGGGATTTACACGCCACGCAGGAATTAAGAACATAAGGAGGACAAAGACTTTGAGGCTGTATGATGGTACCACTGTTCACGTGGTTATAAATCAAGGAGGTCTACCCATCCTTAAATAGTGGTTTCTGAGATACTAATCTCTTCTTTAAATTGATATATATATATATGGTACATAAAGTTTCATGTCCTTGATGAGGGACCCCAGTTTGTCTAGACCTCACTCAGAGCCAAGACAGCAGGCAGAGGTTGTCTTACTCTGTCTGTGGTCACACAGAGAAATATTGTGTGATACGAGCAAAATAGCACAACCACTTGCCTCAAAGCTCAAGAGAGCCTCTAAACCTCCTGTTGTGCACAGTTAGAGGTTAGAGTAGCAGAACTAAATAAAACAAAGCTATTTGAGAAATTGTTTTCCTAAACTGAGAAGGTGGGGATTCTGTCGTGATGTTAGGGAAAGACCACTGCTAAATATTTCTGCTAACTGTACATACGATACGCAGTTATAGAACAACCGTATGTCAAAGACGTGAGGGTTTAAACAGGTATTTAAACAAATACTGGGAACTGTTGCTATGTATGCTTACGGAGTGGCTTTTTACTGCTTCCTCTCCACTCTTCCCCCCCCACACGCCCGCCCCCCGCATCCTCTCTTATTCTTTCTCTTTCATGAGTGGTACTACAGTGTGTGTGAATTTTGAAGGATGCCTTTTTTTCTGGATTTTAAATTTGTCAAAGGGACGCATCTCCTTAAAAAATAAAAATAAAGATCTGCTACTCTGCTTTACTAGATCAATTTTAATTTAAAGGTACCAAAAGGTGTTGCACTTCAGATTTAATAGGAGGTTAATTTTTAAATACTTTCAGCTCAGCATTCCTCTCTTTCAGAATTTAATTACAGACATTGTCAGGCCAAAACATTCTTTCCTGACAAAATCTTGCTTCAGTGTAAACCTAATTTTCATTCTCACAGTGAAGGGAGACAACATTGCATGTTGTCCCAAATGGAGACGAACATGTGACAAGCTGGGAAATAAGTGGAAATAAAATCAATTTTTCCCTATTAGTGTCAAATTAAAAGCAAAGTAAGCTGTAGAAGTTGCAATAGCAGAAGTGACAATTGAAACAAGTGTTTGGAACAAACAAACAAGACCAATAGAGAATCAATTTTAACTTTGTTAGGTAAAGGGACCTTTGTTGGTGATCTTACAATCTGTTCAAATTCCAAAGCAGCGGCCAAAGACTCCACTGCAACAGGCAGGAAGTTAAAGATATAAAAATGGTGAAAATGAATGGGAAATTATTTTTACAGAATTGGAACTCTTAATACAGCCCAATATGCATGTCATTAAGATTTACAGTTTATGGTATTATTAAAAAAAAATACTGTCTTGTTCACCTTGATTTGAACTCTTTTACCTTTTCACAAATTTAAAAAATTTTTACATGAAAAACAAATAGCATAGAAATCTGGTTTCTTAATTTTTCTCCCCCCTTTCATTTTCACCAGCTTCTTTCCCCTTCTTTTAATTCTCTTAATTGCCTCCATGAGCTTCAAAGATATTAAACATCTCCTTTTTTTTTCCTTCCTTCTCCTTGCACTTTTCCTTGTGCCTTCCCCTGCCTGTGGTGCCTGATGCTCTCTCCCTACATTAATTTCTCCTAGCTGACTGCCTTTCATATGACTGTAGCTCGTGGTTCTGGCTGATGCTCCGGTCATTTACAGCAGCTCTAGTTTCATCCCTCTATTCAAGCCCTTGGTGGCAATACCTCCTCTTCCCAGCTTCCATCGATGCGTGCCAGCCTAAGAAGCCCAGTGCCACCACGGGTAGGAACCAGAAACATGTGGTAGACCAGATCTCCCCAGATGGTCTGTAAGTAACATGAGAGATGCTTGGCTGGGTGGGAGCTCGCTCACCATGCTGATCTGATGACGAGAAGCTGACTCTTGCAGCAGGATGTCATGTACGTTAGGGCCACGTTCCGCTTGCTGGATGCTGTATCAGAGAGAGTGAGCATCAAATGTTTCTTCTCTTATGCCAGAACAAGAGTAAAATCTTATATTTGCTTCTAGATTGCTTGCTTACTGGTTGGGATAAGCTTCACGGTGGTGGCTTTCCTGTTGCTGGCAGAGATGGGTAAGTATCTGAACCGTTCTAATCTCTGAGTCAGTCTCTGCGACTAAACATCAGTCTTATGAAACGATGCCCATCATCTCCTATTTTGCCATAGCTGCCTTGCATAGGCATTTTTCCAACTTAGGGCGTAAGGAAATACCTGTGATCTGTGTAGCTCAGGCACGGTTGCATGATTAGTGTCTGGAATCATTGGTTCATAAATAAAAGCAACAGCACGTGAACAATGAGGAAAATTAATTTATTAATTTTCATAACTGTACTTTCACAAAACTATAGAAAAATTGTTTTAAATTTTATGAAGAGATTTGAACAGGTGGTCATCATCAAGACTATGCTAAAAGTGCTCATCTTAAGGTTTTTTTTCAATATCGTAAGATTGGACCAGTGATTCTACACTATCAATATAACTTTTTCCCCCCTCTGTTACAGCTAGAACAGGAAAAAACAGACAACACAAATGCAAAATGTTAAAAATTAGGGAAAATTTTAAAGTGCTGTTGAGGACTAAAGGAATTCTTCAGTTATAAATTTAGTTGTTGCATAATTAACATAAATTGACATAACCAACATTTTGTAATTAGATTCTTTATTAATAAATTCTAATTGTAAAAACACATGGATTTAATTGACATTTAACATGTTAGCTATTGCAAGCTTGATATCAATTAATACACTTATCAAATGTCAATTACCAGTTTTTCAGTTTTAATTGCTGTGAAATTGACTTGCCATGGGCTACCTTTTTAAATGTTAATGTATTAACAGTCTTCACAGATTTGATGTAATAAATACGACATCTAATGTGCACTTATTGCTTATGCAATTTGACTACATTATATGAAAAGTTAAGTGTGTTTCCTTCATACTTATTAAACAACAGTAAGAGGCCTTTTACTCATTAATTTACCATACAATTAAATTTGATGCCAGTTTGAAATAATTATCCCACAGCCTTCAGAATAGTTAGTCAAATAGGCAGGTCACTGTTTTAAACCAGCATTAACAGACATTATTAGAACTATTTCTGAACACTGTATTGTGCTGCCAACTTGCTTTTTAATAGAAAATTCTCCATATGTCTCCTGTATTTTCCTGTGTTACCTATATAAAGTAACACTAGTTTATATCCCACATTCATTTGGGGGGAGAAAGGAAAAAAACAATGTCGTGGTTTTACCCCAGCCGGCAGCTGAGCACCACGCAGCCGCTCGTTCACTCCCCCTCATCGGGATGGGGAAGAGAATTAGAAAAGTTAAAGTGAGAAAACTCGTGGGTTGAGATAAAGACAGTTTACTAGGTAAAGCAAAAGCCGCGCGCACAAGCAAAGCAAAGCAAGGAATTCATTCCCCACTTCCCATGGGCAGGCAGGTGTTCAGCCACCTCCAGGAAAGCAGGGCTCTGTCATGTGTAACGGTTACTTGGGAAGACAAATGCCATTGCTCCGAACGCCGCCGCCCCCTGCCCCTCTTCCTCCAAGCTCCTTATAAACTGAGCATGATGTCATATAGTATGGAATATCCCTTTGGTCAGTTTGGGTCACCTGTCCTGTCTGTGTCTCCTCCCAACTCCTTGTGCACCCCCAGCCATCCCGCTGGCAGGGCAGTGCAAGAAGCAGAAAAGGCCTTGGCCCCGTGTAAACACTGCTCAGCAATAAGTCCATAGAACAAAAACATCTCTACATTATCAATGCTGTCTCCAGCACAAATCCAAAACATAGCCCCATGCTAGCTACTATGAAGAAAAATCAATCCTCTCAGCTGAAACCAGGACAACCAAGGGGAAAAAAAACACCCCTGGAAGTCCAGCTACTGATGATGATGCTGTCAAGTGAGCTGAACAAATGTGTCCCTTCCCTTATTTATGGCCCTACTGATGGCACTGGGCCATGGTGCTGATGCAAGATTTTGGCTGCCAGGAGCAGTTTTGGTTTGACAGCTTTGTCATTGGCATCATCTTAAAGGATGAAATTTCCATTGTGTGTAGAATAATTATACTTAGGTTATCCATAGCATTTTATTTTAATCTGTAGAACTGACATACTTTATGAAGCTAGGCACTATCCCCATTTTAATGGAGAGGAAAGTGAGATGCAGTAAGGTCAAGCGATTTGCCTAAAGTCCTGAAGCTTGTCAGTAGCAGAAGTACGGAAAATAAGTTCTGGTTCAAGTTCCATTTTTGGAGTGGCAAGAGGATCAGGCTTTCCCAAAGGCAGCGTATAGTGGTGACGGATGAAAGGAGCGTTAATCACAGGCCTCCTGGAAAGGAGGGCTGCTTATTTAGCAGAATAGAATGAATATTTAAAAAGACCTCTCAGAGTATTGTAGAATAAATGCATATATCTGTAAGTTATTATGGCTTAAGGGCTAGCTATTAAGTGAAAGGATCAATGCATCACATAGTAAATGCAGAACTTTTAGAACTCGAGCTACGTGAATCATGATCTCCCCGTCTGCTAACAGAACACACAGTCAGGGATCAAACTTTGGGTCAGACCAAACTGTTGGATTGGAGTTCTCCCCCGCACCCCCCAAAGTAAGTGTGATCCGTGCTGCTGACAAAGCAATATTTTATTAGCAATGGTGGCAAACTCCCTCCTCAGGCTCTGGGCTCAAGGCCAGCCCCGCCGGGAGCAGCCAGCCCTCACGGTGCCATGAGCACCACGAACCCCTTTCAGGGGTCAGGTAGAGCATTTAGATCAGCACTTGGCCAAAGGAGGTCAGCTACCAATGAAGTCGTGGCCTGTGAATCAATCCCACGTTTGCCAGTGTCACCAGGAGCAACATCTAATTGAGCAGTTAGTTGTGCATTCACTCCTCACGGTCTTCATCGGTGGTGTCTGCTCCTTTACGCTGTGCGGTAAGACCCGGCCAGCCGAGGCTTTTAGCATTGGCTACTGAACTTGCTATTCCTGCTGACGGGTGGCGCTTCAGAGCTCTTTGCTGAGTATGCATTTGCTGAAGCACTCTGGTTCCTTGATGGATTATAGCTCTATTTGAATTAAATTAGGTAAAAATGCCATTTTAAGCACCATATATGAGTTGGTGGCCCTGCGAGGTCCAATCAAGGTGCTGTCCCTGTACGAGTCAGAAAATCATCCTGTTCAAACATACTGCAGTTCAAACGTATTTTGCAGTTCTTCCCAGTGAAAACCAATCCCCACCTACCCTCAAAAAGAAAGCATCTAGGGGCTTACAAGAATTCAAGTACAAAAAGGGAGGGAATAAGAGAGAGGGAAATCAAAAGTGACGTGACATGATGCTTTCCTAAAGATCAACAACTCTTCCCTCTACTGATGAATAATTTCCTAAATGATCCCACCTGCTTCCTCACCTGTCACTTTCACATGTGCTGTATCACGATTGCATGTGAGAATTACAAAAAGAGGAATGTAATGATTTAATGAAAGAGTGATTTCCAAATTAATCTATTGTCTCCTTCCAGTTTCACAAGTCTCTGGGTGCCAATAGAGTTTCATTACATCTATTAGTTTACTATAGCAGTTTGATTGCTATTACTTTATCAAATATATTTCAAGGGGAAAAAAGTATACCCCAACGGTGTCAAGTCAAAGAATAATATTAAACCATCGGCTCTACAATGCTCTTGTGTCTCTGATTATTAAGAATCATGTTTCATCTGAACTTTTTCAGTGGAGTTTTTTGGAAGGGAAAATGTTGGGTTGCCATCAACAATGAGTACATTTAATTAGAATGTCTCTCTTTCCCCGTTCCTTCAAAAAAAAGTCTCAGAAGTATAGTATCATTTAAGATATTATTTAAAGATAATATAATAGAAAAAGCGGAGGGTACTACAGCAGACTTACTGGCTGGAAAAAGGATTACGTGTCAGGCAAGAATTCATGATTAAATACACATAGTGTAAGACGATATTTGGCATTTGCATGGTTTATGTGGTAATTTTGTCTTTATTGAATATTTTTATTAGAAAATAACAAAACAATAATATAGTTACGTGGAATATTCTATAGTACTGAGTATTCTGGTATTCACATGCATGCAGTATAAAAGGAAGCATGCCATATAAATATATATGATGCAGGATTGTATCAAACAATTATAACTAGCAAATGACAGACTGGGATGCTTTGTGATAGATTCTCAGAGCTATAGGGTAAACCACTTATATGGTGAACTTTTGATTGACTCCCTGGCATTCTATCCTCTAATCCATCTCTCCTGAGACTTAATTTCACGCTCCAAACACTGAACAGCTTCAGACAGCTGCCATTTAAAAATAAACGAACATAAATAAACCATCAGTAACAAAGTCCTTCCCGTCTCCAGACCACCACACAGAAGCTCGCCCTGATCAGAAACAGGGCTGCTTTTTCCTTCATAGGCAAAATTTTTCCCAAGTGTAAGCAAAATCTAGGCATATAATATCTTCCACTCATCTCACACTTGTGGTCTGTCACTTAAAAATGGTGCATAAGCTTATCTGTTGCACACTAAAAGTATGTAGGGGCTGCAAACCAGCAAGGTTCACTCTCCTAGAAAAGGAAGGTACTGACAAAGGGATGTGCCGGGAGCACTAGTGATTTCTTTTATTTTTCAGATTACTTAAATGACCAGAAGGTCATAATTCATGGGTTGATTAACCAATATTCTGATCTTCACCTGAAGCAGAGGAATCATTTAGCGATTTTTAGTCTTCCCCCTCTTCTCATTTTTGTCTATTGCACGTAACTTGTACAGATTATGAACCGTAAAATGTTATGTTACAGAAGAGACTCCAAGGTTTCTGGTAAGACAAACAGTACTTGTCTGTGAAGTTGTCTGAGGTACCTTTCTGTAAGTATGACACGCTTATAAAGCTAATTTACATTCTTTAGGTGGTCAGCTGAGTTCTGCTGTGAACACAGATGGACGCTGGGTCATGTATAGCCATGCAAATCATAGCCGAAATGACCCTGTGGAATTTCAGGCGGAATACGCGACTCGAAGGGCAAGAGTGTCATTACCAGTTTTACTGAATTCTCAATAAAATGTGAAATATGTGATGGTTAACAACACGTTACTCTGATAGCGTGTCGCATGACAGGACTGAGCATCCACCGATTTCAGGGTTGACTTTTAGAAATGTGTTGAGATAGAAATGTTTCTGTCAGCACTAATTAAAGATAGTAAGTGTCTCTGATTTTTTTCTGCCTGGACTACAATTGATAAAAATGGATAAATGCCGTAAAACACCATTGCCTCTCCTGTACTGTGTTTACATATAAACATTAGAAATGTAGACACCCCACGTACAGCCAACCCATGTTGGGCGTACAGGCGTGAAGTGTCTCACGTCTTTGAAATTTGCATGATCAACTGAATATAGGAACAACACAGTTGAGTTTTTACTTATGCTGAAAAGTATGTTAAAGAAACGTAGATACATTTCATATATGCTATCTGAAATCTACACGTATTCAGGAAAGATCAAGTTATAATTCTGAGCTTCTTTTATTCATTAGAAATCTCTTCTTGGCTCTTTTTCCAATTAAATTTGATGCAGCTTTAAAGGATGCTTTGAAACTCAGCCATCTTCCTTTTCTCACCTATCTTACACAATTATATTATCGACAGGCTAAAACAAACTCTCCCTTCATGCTTATCAAAGAAACAGAATTTTCTTTCCTTGTTCTCAGTATATGCAGTTAGGGTGGGCCACAGTGGTAAGAGATATGAACCTTAAATTCCTGACCTTAGCAGTAAACCAGATGAAGTAATTTTATCCATTCCTTCTATGCCTTTTTATAGACCAAATAAAAAGTACATAAATTTTGTTTTACTGTAGATATAATCATAGCTATAAAAATTTATCACTAGATTCAGTAACATAGCTCAAAGTGCTGGGACTAGAGAAAGCAATAATATACAACAAGCAACGCTTCCATACTTTTACTGTTTATTAATGTTGTTACTTAAGTACTCATGGTAATTTTATTGGAAAGAGAGCTTTGGGAATGGCATGCAGAACGTTAAAGTGAAAGAAAGCAGAAGTTTATAACTTTCTTGCAAGTATAATCTTGGGCATGTTGTGGCATCAGGATAGGGAAGTAATAATCACCCTACATCTCAGATTTTTATTTTTTTTTAAATTGAGTGCTTAATTTTACAATTAAGAAATGAAATCTTTAGAAACTTTCATGCTAGGTGCAATACTTTTTATTTGACTTATTAAAAGATACTTAACTACTCAAGTGCTGAGCAAGGAATAAATTGATTAGAGCTGAGCTCCAAATGAGATATGTCTTAAGTGTTGAGAATGCAGAAGGTGTAGAGAATACTCTACTGACTCCCAGTATTATTTTTAAGGAATTTTTTGCTAGTGGTTGTAATTATTTTTCTAAGAGATTAATGTGTAATGCCACTAATGTTTTAACATTTCTGTTAATGATCAATTTTCAAGCCATATTTTCTTGATTAGTTACCATTATTTATATTAGTGCCATCACGTGTGAGACAAATACCAGAAACCAAAGAATCCTTTGTTGCATGACCTGATTTGTAAAAATATTAGAAAGCTTTAGACATTTGATGTGTCTCTGTCTTTTCTATGAAAGGGATTAGTTTTATTTAGAAAAGTATAAAAAGGATTGTTTTACCTCATCTATTGAGGTTGTAGGGTAGCGACATCTAAGAGAGGAAAGTACCAGGGCCTGGCCACCAGCATGAAGTGTGGTATCGGTCAACCTCCTATCATCTATAGTATTTGCTAGTAAGTCCCCCATGTTCACCCTGTGGATGGAAAACAAGCCTTACCCTTGACAGAAAACTGAAGATTAGTTTTGGAAAAGCCATTCAGAGTTTTAATTCTGCTCTAAGGATCTAAAACTGAGAGATATGGCTGAATAAAGTTTTAACTTGTGTGATAACAGATTGATGGTCCTGTATGAATTATCAAATACATCTGATAGCTCAGTTATTCATTATTGTTGTTTTTATACTGCCTAATTATTCTCAGCTTGATGAATTACCAGCAATGCTTAATGATGTATAAAGAGAGAGAACCCTACAATAACGTCCCTAGGCAAAAGTGGGATGTTTTAATACTGATCATTGTAGCATCACACGTTATGGACATTGCTGTGACCTTTTTTAGTATATTAAAATTGCCATTGCAGTTGCCATCTTGGCTCAGAAACCAAATGCTTTCACCTTTCCTGTGCACAGCCAGGTTTGGGTTGTAATGAAGTACTAGAACTGTGCAATTTATATGAAAGAACAGTTTTATTAAGCTCTCTTTCTTTTTTTTTTTTTCCCACTGCTTTAAAGAGTACATTAGGAAAATTTTAGAATTAACATTGATCAATGTAAAGGAGAACAGGAAATAAAAGACACTTAGTGCTTCAGAAGAAACCTGTTCCTTTTACTGTTGTCTAGTAGTACAAAGTTGTATCTGAGTCACAGCTTGAAGGAGGAAGAGGAGACACATAACAGCTTAAATACTGCTGCTGTATATTCTGGAGTCAGTCTCTCAGGCTACATTTCTGCTAACAAGTCCAGGATCCCCTCCCAGGTATTGAAGCTAATGTGGCATGGAGCTCCCCAGCTGCCAAACCCCAATGGCCATGTGCAGACTGACAGTGGGTATGGAGCATGTATTATTCAGGCTCCCGAAATGGGGCCAGGAACCGTTTGGGAGAATGCTGGTTGAAAGGAGCCAATGTTATGCTAAGGAGTATTCTCACAGCTTCGGTGGTGTTTGTTTTCCAGTGCACAGCAATAGTCCGTGTCCTAGGTATGGTCACTGGCTAGTATGGACGTAATCTTCACGCAGTATCCAGCTCAGGGTGGTATCCTGATACCTATTTTCCTATAAAATCCTGTGATTGTGCCAGTCATCAAATTCATGCATCGGTCTTATGTCATCTGTTTAGTCCCCATTTAACAGTCTTTTAGTTGCACCAGACGCTTCGCATTCACTATCTTTCATATTTGTTCTTATTAGATTTACTCTTCACCTCATTTTTTGGGTGATAGCCTGAAATATGTTATGGTACCAATAAATAGAGTCTGAAAGACCATGAATATAAATGAAAAGGATTCCACTCGGAGTTAAATTTAGCAGACCACTGACTGGGCTGATTATTTTGTTCCATTTAAGATCATTGTTCTATCATTCCATAAATATTCCATTTCCCATTCCAGCTCTGTTCTCCCCTTTTCTCCCAAATGTACTCTGATCATCATACATTGCAAATTTGTCTTACAAATTTCTAATACTTTGGCTTCTAATCTTCTTCTGTAGACATAATGATTCCATCTCAGTTCTTGTTCTCGGTTCTCTTTCTTAATACTTCTTTTGAGTTAATGCTGTTAATTAAGGGTTGAATTGTCCATTTCTTCCAGAAGAAAATGAATTATTTTCTTACAAAATTGACTGACGCCTTTTCTCAAGAGATTGCTTTTTGAGGTTGTATTTATGTCTTTAAACAAATTTTTTAAATCAGTTGAGTGCTTATTTTATTAGTATTTTTTTCCCGAGAGAAAGAGTTTGGGATTATTAAACTATTTCTGCATAAGCAGATCTGATCTGATACTACTGCATTATTTCCATGTGTTACTCTGAAATGTCTTTTTTTTTAGTTTACGTATGTTAACAAATAACTTTTTTGCAATTAACAAATATATTAGAAAAAACCAAAACCTTTTGCCTAGCAATTTCCAAGCTTCTCATATTATTCTTTAGCAACACTCAACCAGCATCATGCTGACACCAGTATCATCCTCTGTTCTCCCTGTCAGTCTCGGTCTTAATTTTTTTTAACATTCTTTAGCTGGGAGCCACACCAGAGGGGTCTGATACCACACTGCCTGGAAGTCAGGGTTTAGGGGAACGCTACCTTAGAGTGTCTTTGCTTTTCATACTGCTACTTCAAGACGTGAGAGAATTATTAATAGAAGCTTGTCCTGTAGTGTAAGCTCGTCTCAGCCCTTCAATAGCAAGTGAAATCCCCTCTAGAAGTCGTCTTGAACATGTAACGAACAATTATGCTTACCTGTCTTTATTAGGCTGTTTCTCCTCCTCCTGCTGTGATGAAAACAGGGAGAGATCTGCAAAATCAGTACTGTGTATCTCAAAGGTAATTAGAACTTTGATTCTTTAAATGATTCATCCTACTGAAAAATAATGCAGTGAAGTTTTCTGCACACAGTATTCTGTGCTGAATGCTCTTGCCCTGGAAGTCTTGATAGATAAAAGGCTCTTTAACATTTTCCAGCAACCTTTACACGTCAATTTGAAGTGTATCCATACTATCTGGCAGAAAAGGTTAGTACTTCAAATATATACCACTTATTGTTTTCTTCTGTTAGAAATGGAGAAGACAGTGTGTTTATTTTTAACTCTGAAGGAAGCACAGATGCCTCACTAAAAGCTATCAAAAGTCCTAATGTTCATCAAAAGTAGAAAGGGTTATATTTAACTAGGGATGGGGGCCAGAAAGCAACAGAATGAGTAGGTTGTAAATAAACACAGGTTTTGCTGGAGAAATTAAATGAGGCCTGCAATAACAGTGTAATTGTCTTTCCCAGCATTTATATCAAATTACAGTGAAGTAAAGGGAATATTATTGGAATCCAACAAGCCAGTCCAGGAACTGTCTCTTATTTTGCTTTTGATTTCTATTTGCTAGTACAAATAAAAATATGTCTCTGCCACAAGAAACACCAAACTCCTAACATTGGTTACAGCAAAGTGTATTCAAAATATTTAACAATGTTGTATAAAACTTAGCTGTCCGTGCTTCTGCTTTCTTCAATGTAGTATGTTTATTTATTTATAAGTTTTGTTTTCTCCCTTCCATATTGATTGTCATCTTCCATTTTAGGTTTCATCAACACATTTCTCAAATCAAGGTTATTGATATATACAGAGAAGATCAATCCTAATAATACTGAATACTGTGCTACATCCCTCAAATTAAACTGTTTCCATTCAGGACCAGCCTCTGCAAGTGAAGCCTTTTCTTCGTACACTGAGGTAATAACCTTGTTTAAACTTCTACACATCATTGGAACAAAAGTAAATGCGTAGCCTTGTTTTCACTAGCTTTGTGAAAAATTGTTTTCTGGAGAGTTTGAACAATATTTATTGTCTTATAAAAGAAATAGGGGGGGGGGGGTTTGTGACTGGTTATTCTCAGTGGCAATTGTTCACTTTTCTACCATATTTATTAATAAATGCACACACTGTTCTGGGCTACAGAGAAAGCAAAGCAATAAAAGACCCAACATTTAGTGACCTTGTGCCATAAAAGAAGTGTTAAATTTCCTGCTTCCCTGTGGAAACAAGCTAATTCCCATACAGACTGTCTAGAATACACATATGAAGATACTACTCTGACATAATTTGCTGTTACTAGTGAAGGCGCCAGTGATAAGTGAAATAACCTGGGTGCCTGCGTGTCCAAATATGTAGCATTCATGAGTGTGGACCAGTAATGTATTTCATCATGGTCACGGCCATTCTTCATGCTTACAAAATTAATTGTTTGCAAGGGTGATGGCAGGCTTCTGAGCTCTCCACAATTCTCCCTCTGACTTCTGCTTCCCACTCTTACCGTTGTGATAGATCCCTGCTAATTGCTGAGTCCTCATAGTCAGGGCAGAGACAAAGCGTAGGCGTGAGGCTTTGCCTCAAGAGCTATGAAATGAATGAGCTGAATGGAAATGGAAATTAGCTGGGCCTGTACCAGAAGCAACCCCTTTCAGTGGGACTGGATCTATACTGGCAGGGAGTCAAAGGACACAAACCATCGCAGAAGCCTCCTGTGTGAATGCAGTTGCTTGTTAATGGTCCTCCTGGGAACGGGAGTACTTGAGGAGGCAAAACGTTCTCCTTGCCAACAGTTAAGGCAAAGACTACTCTCTAAGGTAACCTTTTAACATTTTTCTGTATGACTGTTTCTGTATAATTTTCTCACAAACGAGCCCAGGGGTGAATCAAATGAACGGGCAAGTGCCTGTTTGATAACTGACTCTCGACTGGACGTGTTAACGAAAGGCACGGTGGGAGCTGAATCAGCTGAAAAGTGCATCTTCTCTGTCACCTAAATAGTTGGTACTTATTTTCATGTTAGCTGTGTTATTAATTTACATTGCAAATGCAACTTACTATATGCAAAATGTGTACTACGTATTTATGGTAGGTATAAACAAGCTCATCGCTTAAAAAAAAACAGGAGGATACTCACTAGGAAAGAAACTGAGGAGGAGGTGTTCATGTAAACAGATAAGCACTACTTTTACAAAGCATATAGCTGTTTCTTTTAAACAGTTTGGCAAATACTCCTCTTCAGAAGTTTTAGACATTAATATATAAATACGTATACACACACAAAAGAGTAGCAAGCAAGCCACAAGAGAAACTGTTTCTATCCAAATATTTGGGAGTTCAGCTGTCATCCAGTGAAAATACCCACTTCCGAGCAATACCAGAAACCTGTGACTTCCCCTAATCATCCAGTTCTTTACAAACTCTTTGGACTGATTGACAAAGAACATTATTTTCTTCAGGGGGTCTTTGCAACATATGGAAAGTTTATTAAGTATGGGGTAGCAGCAGTTCAGTGCATCTCTGACAGCGGTACAGTCAAACAAGAGAACAAGCTAATCAGTTAAGGTGAAATGTACTGAAATAAAAATCTTCAGCATTTTCTTCTCACAGAAATTTCTTCTGCTCCCTCCTGATTTCCTGACAGGTTTGAGTCCCTTACCTAATGTTAATTTTAATCACATCTTCCTAAAGCACATCAAAAAAATCTGCAGTTCATCAGCTTTACAGAGGACATTGGGAATAGAAAATGTTCGGTGGTGTTTGCACACAAGAACGCGTAAAATGTAGATCAGCTTAGAAGATTTCAAAGGTTTCATGCCATTGTCTCAGTTCAATTTTTATCATTGCTGGAGTTTAGTACAATTTCTTTTCTTCCTTATTTTTCTTTACTATTTGTAGAGACCCTTCTCCAGGACATTGCTAATGTTGGGATTATGAGGCTATTGCAACAGCTCCATTTCTCATGAATGAAAGAAATTCCCCCTCTTTGGTGGCTCTAAGCACTACCTGAACTAGACACCTGATGTTCAGCTTGTGCATTGGTAACTGTGCTTTTCAGTGCTCATCATTCCTTTACTAGATAGTCGTGTATATACAGCTTATAAAAATAAATTTAAAAATCCTGAAAATGGAAAAAGGGACATCATCTTGCTTTTGTTTCTCTTAAAACCAACACAAGTATTTATAAAGAACTTTGTGAAACACCTTTATATAAAATTAGATTTTGTTTTTATGTAACATTGTGGAATTAAAAAACATTTAAAATTCTTGTATTTCAAGTTAACGTTTAATTTTTACCTTAAGAGAACTGTGCTTTTTTAAAGAAAGAAAAGCTTTGGTAAAATATTTTCTCAGTTCCAACAATAACTTATATTTTTTGGCTAATTGCTTATTATGTTTACATCATTTCTCCTTTTGTGCTTGATTTTCTTATCTGGGAAGCATGGTCATAAAAAAAGAAAAAGAAAGTGTATGTCTGGGTTTTGCCTTAGTTAAGAGGCTGAAATGCTGCTGTGGGGTCTGCACTGGAAGCCAGAGCCTGGAATAGTTTCCACTTTCTGAACACCAATATTGTTAGAATGTCCCCCAAAGGCTCAGTACCTAGGGAATCGCATTGTCTGGGGAGTATGAATTCTAGTACTGAAAGGAAATGATTTAGAAAAAGGCTTTTTTTCTTTTTTTTTCTCTTTTCTTCTTCTTTTTTTCTCTTCTTCCTTTTTTCTCTTTTCTTCCTTTTTTCTCTTTTCTTCTTTTTTTCTCTTTTCTTCTTCTTTTTTTCTTCCCCCTAGTGTTACTTTACCAGAAGAGAAAGTATTGGCATATTGTGCTCACTTCTGAACCTTTGGTTTGCTTCAGCTCCAGTCTTCTGGAGTGGACTTGATACATAAAAGCCTAAATATCTGTCTGAGTCATGAGTAAAGATAGAGACATCTGATATGCTTTGGCCATTTTCAGTTTTATTGATAGTAAACACAGTAAATAAGTGTGCATGTGTTGGTGTGTGTAGCGGGTTACATTGCAATGGAAAAGACAATCGTCTTTCATTATTTTGGGGTTTGTGGCAAAATGGAAGATATAACCTATAAATAAAAAATTGTATATTTAAAATGATCATAGGATTTCTAATATGAGTGCTTTAGAAAGTTAAACTCACACGTTTAAATACTGTCCACTTTTATATTGTGTATGGCATCTGAAGAATCTGTAATGGGAATTGTCATGACACCTTACTGTGTCATTCCAAACAGTTTTTGACACTCTTAACAATTCTAATAAAGCTTAGCAGGTTTTCTGTTTTTAACAATACATGCACGCATGTTCTATTCCTTGCTTTATTTGATTCCTGTTTATTAGGAATTTTATTAGGACAGTCCAACTCTTATTTAACACAAAATTAATTTTCAGCCCATGTTTTGGGTTGTTTTTGTCATTTCCAGATATTAAAAGATGTATTTTTTGTCTTGCATGTTTTGAGCAACTCAGATTTCAATTTCAATTTAATTAATCCTTATAATGGGTAGGATTATATTAAAGAGCAGTTCTCCCCATCCCTCTGTATCCTCTTCAGTACAGAGAAACTAGAAGGAAACCAGAAGAATTTGTTCTATCAAACTGAAGAATATCTGTAGGCACTGCAAGAAAAGCAGCTGTTATTATCCATCCTTACTGCTTCTAGTGCCTGGAAATACTGAGGGAAGGACTTAAACATTCCCAGTGAAATACACACTATCTACTCATCTTTGTGACAGAAGAAAATCTTCGAAGGAAGATGTTACGCATTTTCAAAATTGTGGCTGTAAAGGTTTCTTTAAAGGTAACAGTTTCTTTCAAATGCTAATAAGTAAATTCTTTGGAGATATTTTTGAGAGAGTCAGGATTAAATAACAGGGTGATGCATTTCAAACTCTTACCGAAAAGTTTAGTGGAAAATGCCAGTGAAGATTTAGACAGAGATTTCTGAAATCATTCCCCACTGACAACTAGCAGGGAGCTGTCTTTGACAACTCTTTTCATAGGCAGATGCATCTGAATGAAAATCAAATGCCAAGAAATTCAATGTGTTTTCTCTGTCACACCCTTCATTTAGATTAATTTTTCCTGTGTAAGCATGTAGAAGAGGTTACTTCTCTCTGTAGGACTCTTTCTGTGAAATGGGAGAATGATACAGTTGAGAATTGGGATGATGGAAAAATAACACACAAACAGCAGAATGGGGCATTTTCATGAACATAGGAGAAATCTAGCAGTTCATAAAGTTCAGAAGAAATTGATTTTCTTCTATGTGTGGTTTTCTCAATAGTAGAAAGTCAGACAAATACCAAATTTTTTTTTTAAACATAAGAGAAAAATTCCCCGCACAATTTTTTGTATCCAGTCAAGGTTTTTTGGTACAGATCCTATTCCAAGAAGGATCAGAAGATACTGATTATTACTTTTCAGGCCCATGCCTCATATTTGATTCTCAGGAGGGAAACCAGAAAATCAGGAAACAAAATATTCCTCTCATTTCTTTATCTTTTAGAGGTACCTAGTAAAGGAAGTAAATTTGATAACAATAATTATATTTTAATTTTCACTATACTTTTCAGTGTGGTTTACAACAGGAGAATACATGAGGCTTACTCGAAGCTGAGGCCTAACAAGGTTACCAAGCATCACACAGAAGGTCAATGCCAAAGCAAGAGTTACAATCCAGGCGCTCATGAACCTCTTTGGTGCTTTGCACATGAGGCTGCACGATGGCAGGCTGAGACAGGAATTTGACTGTCTCCTTCACTAGTTTCAGCTGTGCCTTTTGTTCCCCAGAATTTCTGCAGCAGATTTCTCATGTCCTTTGTTTAGTTGCTTGTTTGCTTTAATAGAGCTTCAATTTTTAAATGGCACTTCTTGGGCTTTTTCAGGTGTTAACGATGAGCCAGGTGCTTCACATTGTCTTTAAATGTAATGCATGAGAGTTTAAAAAAAATAGAAAAAAGAAAATAGTACTAAGGAGGCTTAGTAGTTTCCGGTTTATCACAATAAAATGTAAATTATCAGGAGTTGAGAGAGATGTGTAAAACCTTGTTTAGCACTATCAGTATAAACAGGATGTTCAAGGAAACAAGAATGAATTTACATGTTATACTCTATAAGTCCAAACAAGCAAATCCCACAAAACCCCCTGGAGAACTTCAGCAAGGAGTGTTGATAAGTATTTACACTAAATCTCCAAGGAATGAGCCTTAATCTTGGCACTCTGTGGGAAGTAAACAGAAAAGTAGCCAGGTTCTGTGTCCTGACCTGGAACAGTTCCAGATCCTGGGTTGTTTTGTTATTTTTTTTTTCATGTGAAAGTTCCCCAAACAGCTGCTGCCATTTCAGTTCTCACAAGTAATGACTCACCTGCTTACAAGTAGCATTTCTCAGCCCTGAGGTTAGGGTGTCCCTCACAGCCTGTATCGTTTCTCTAAGAACTTATTTAAACCACTTCGCATAAATTTCTTCCATTTTTAAAGACTGCTGGTAAGACTCATCAACAGTTTACAGCAGAGGAAGAAGGGGAAGAGAGATGCAGATAAGGTGATGAGAAATAAAGAAAATTTGCAGTAGTTGATTTCAGAGCTTGAACCTAATTGCTTAAAACTATCTTCATGTAGAGATGTCTAATGTTCTATGGAAAATGCATTTCAATCATCCCTTATTCCTGATTTTGTGATAAGAATCAATTTTTCCTCAGTTTTTTCAACAGATATCTAATTGGGGCTGAAATATTGACCATCTCTTTCCCTGCACTTTCAGAGGTTCAGGAGTAAAATGTAAAAATTTCATTTTAATGGAATAAAAGTATTTCTGTGTGCCTCCATGTTATTTGCATACACAAAAGTTTTTATTTCCTAAAACTTAGTATGTAGCTTTTAATTATTTTTTCCTTTTTTTATTAATTCTATAAAGCAGATGATGCAGCTGTTTCAAACAGTAAAAGCAGATCATGGGTGGTTAAATATAGAAAGATTCATGCATGTCTTAATAGATAAATGTGTATCTGGAGACCAAATTATTATTTTCTTATATTCCTTTATTTTCTGTAATGTTTTCGTATAGAAGAAGGGGCTCTCCTCTGTGATTAAACCCTTGGCATCACACAGATTTAAATACAGATTTCCCCCCATCCTGTTTAACGAACCATGCTTCATCTTTCCCAAAGGGTCTGTAAAATGCCTTACAACCAGTTTTGATTATTTCCTTATTAAAATGTATGTCTAATTTTGAATAATAGTTATAATGTTTTCCTCTATGTATGGCTCAGGACTATTTTCTGTGACTCATGTTGCCAGCCTGAAAGTACAAAATGCAGCTACCAAATAGCGCTCCAGCAAAAGACAGTGATGCCCTGATGTCCAATCTTAAGTGTCTTGAATTCTAAAAAAGTAAAAAATAAGATGCAAACTGTAGGTCTGCATTTTTTTTCCAGCCTGCTGTAATACAGCACTTGACTATTTAGTGTGTTATCTGTTCAGCCTGGATGAAATTAAAAAAGACTCAAATTATTTCTACCAGGAAAATCAAAAAGGGAAGGGTTTTTTTAATGCTATTTTTTCTTCACTGCGTTTTGCACTCCTGTTTTTGTGAGCTAAGTAGATAGAGTCTATCTAATAATGCCTGTAAGTATGAAAAAACTAGACCACAAAGTATTTTAAAATGCGTGATTTCAAGAGCAGCTCCTCATGCTGTGTTTGATGGGTACATTGCAGCTCCTGACTGCGAGCAGGCGGCTCCAGCCAGGGCTGATGCACAGGCAGAGGAAGAAATAACCCTTTATTTTGGTCTGACAGTGCTTGATGTCAGAGGACACCCCTAAGTCCCTAACCTGCTGTGTGAAATGCTGCGTGGTACTACCCGGGTACCTGGGCATCCTCCGGCCCAAAGACTGGTCCTCTGCTCCTCCCAGGGCGTATGCTGCCAGCGTGAAATCTCACCGTAGCGAAATGTGAAAAAATCTGTTTTGAATGAAGTTTCTGTTAAAATTAATGGCCAGATACAATTTTCTGATACAAACTCTGCTTTTGCTTTATGCCTAACAAAGGAAAGAATTTAGCTTTCCTAAGTCTTACCTTAAATAATGTGCACACATCTATATATATCTAAGTAGATCTATATATGTAGATTATATATAGATATATAAAAGATGAAGATATGATTGGAATTATATACGTTATGGTTTTAATGGCTCCCTAAGGAATATCTTTTTTCTTTTTCTTTTTCAAATTTAAATAAGCATTTTTCAGGTCGGCTTAAAATAAATCAGGCATGCCATATGTCTTAAAATATTGCAAAGACAGATAATATCCAGAATTCTTCCTTTTATAACTCTCACTGGGTCCTAGAGTTTTTGTTCATATGTTTTACTGGCAATGACATATAACAGAGTTTCTACATATTTTTAGAACTTTTGAGATGGTTGACACACTTTATCAGTAAGCAGGCCATTTTCAAGCATGCAATTTGCGATGGGGTATATTTGGTTACAGTTTACAATTTGTGTAGAAGAAATCCAGGTTTTAGTCTGCATATTTCCCTGTAATCTGGGCATGAACTTTCCATTATGGTTGCATCGCATACGGCTTTTCATGATGCATAAGCATATGACAAAGTTAGAGGCTCCTTATCAAGAATATCCTGTTATTCCTCTCTCTTAATGGAATTTTTTGATCCTTTTCTTGGTAATCTGGCATGAAGAGGGAACAGATTTATCAGAGCAGCTCCTATGCTAAATTAAGCTCTTAGACATTTAACACTTTGTGAACTAACATAACTTGGCTTCTTGACAAACTTTTGTCCCTTCTAAGTCCTATTTCACTTACAAAGTATGATCCTGTTGCAAAACTGCTTCCTGGGGCCTCTCCCTAGTCAGCATCTGAATATTTGCCTTGTTCCAGGTTACTAGCTTTCACCTAATGAGTCTGGAGAATGCAACTGATACAACTCCTTTGAATCCAAACTACTAATAAGGCAAAGCAATTAAGTGTTTCACTCAATTTCAGCTGCAATTAATGATGGCACCATGCCTTCAGTGAGATCCACATGAGTGGGGCTTCTGAGTTACAAGAAACACCCACAAAATCAGCAGGGTTATACGCAGAGGTCTGCTTTGTGTATTGCATTTTGATATTAGCCCTATTTTTTTCTCCTGCTATATGTAAAAAATACCCAGTGTATTTCTAGGAAAAATACAAACACAACAAAGTCTTTATGTCCTGAAACACTGCATACCACGCATCAACCTACAGCAAAATAATTGCTCAGAAATACTATTTGGAAAAAATAGGACTTGTATTTGAAGTTTAAACGTATCCTTCCTTGGCTATTAAGGTAGAGGCAAGATGATAGCCAAGGTTTCTGATTTTCCTGAAAGGGCGGGGGGAGAAGATTCAAAAGCTTCTCTAAATGTATTATGTGGGAACTGATTTCAAAATAAAATTTATAAGAACTATACAAGCTGTTTCTCCATCGGGAATCTGCAGAGCATTTCATTAGAAATGAAAGGTTATGGGCATGCCAGCATTCTCACAATTGACCTTTTACTAGATGACTTTCTAAAGTAGTGCTGAATGCCTCTAAGGATGCAAATGTATTTTCTTCAAAACACAGCGACTCTGAACCTTGCATGAAAGCAGTCTAATTTAGAGAATTACAGGACTGTTGAGTTCAATCTACTGCATTGAAGAACTCGATGTATGTTTCTCTGTAAAAAGTAGTTTACCTTTTCTAATTCTGACACGGCTTTTTTCATCCTTAGCTTTGCCCTTTACATCAATAGCGTTCCTCTTTCTTACTTTAACTTCTCAGCATGGGTTAAGGGGACTGAAGCTGAGAAAGCAAGAGAAGTTTTCATAAAACATCTGCTTTTGGTATTGATTGCTGGTTTGCGTTATAGATGATGCTTTAGTGGGTGAAAGACTCCAGCTGGTCTCTTGTTCCTCAGGAAAGAGGAATTAAGAAGAAAAAGTTTCTGCAAAGTTGCTATCTGTCTATATATTGACACCCCAGGATTTGTTAATGCTTTCAGAGAACACCACCTGATTTTTTTAGGTAAGCGTTGAAAGTGTTTAATGAGCAACAGCATAACTTCCTCTTTGGGGCTGAGAGAAGTCAGTTAAGGACTCATGTTTTTCAATAGATGCTAACACTTAGAGGTACTGGGAGGGAACGTGAGAAAAAAGGATAAAAGTTCTAATCTTTTCTCCATTTCTTGACTGAAACCGTTCCACTTAAAGAAAACAGAGGTTAAATATTTATTGATTAAAAAAAAAAAAAAAATCACTTTGAGCCTTTGCAGCTCAGAGGAAACAGATCTCCACAGGTCCTGGCTAAACCTCTTCATTACTGAATTGCTAATACTACATGGGTGGGCTTCCCATGAGCTCAGAGTTTCAAGTACATTCATAAAAGGCAGGAGTTTCTGAATGAATTTGAGTGTCAACACAACGCTTACTTTAGGCTTTAGAGAATCTTAAATATTAGAGCAAATCAAACACTAAAAATTACTCCTTAAAACATTTTTGTCCAATAATCATAAAACTTCATTTATTCATTTAACTTTGTTTATTTTCTAGAGGTTTTGTAAGGGTTAATTATTTAAAAAGCCATAGATTTACTTTATGAATGACCTCATTTTGTCTCCAAAATGGATACAAATGTATATTAGACCTTGGCAATGGTGCATTCTTATTTTTGCAGCAAGAGTACTGACATGACATTTGGAAACATAACATGTCTCTTCTATGAAGTAAGCTCTTAAAAAAAAAAAGCTAATAGGCGAATCAATATCTATTGTTTATTTTATAATTGAAGAATATTGAATGTATCATAAAATGTCTAAACTTCTATACTCATTTAGATTTGTCTTCGACAATGCTTATTATAAAATGATAAACAGTATTAATTATGATAAAACATTATGAACTTACTGGACAGAAAAGAGTCTAATTGGCAAAACTCTGATTAAATTTAATGAAGGAAGTCTAATGCTTTACTATTTAGCCTTGAATAACTACTGCCTGGCCTTTGAAAAGTTATTTTAGGAAAGAATTCAAGTCTATGTCACATTAAACTTGCAATCTGGGCTCAAACATGTCACTTGTTTCTTAAAATGTTTCTAAAATAAGAAATTTTTTTCTCATCTTGAATTTGGGTCTTTGCTACTTTTTGTTATAATTTTGTTATAAGAATTGGTTTGGGAAAACAAGCCAAAATGCAATATTTTCTGTAGACTTTCTTGGGAAATATTTTTAATATGAATTTAACGAATCTTTGATTTACCATTAGTTTTACAATTTTTGAAGGCATTGGATATCTAGGAATGAGAGCAATTCTTGTTCAAGTGTTATGCCTAAATTAGGTGTTTATTCAATGACTGAAAATTAATTTTCCAAGACTCTGGAAAACTTTGTCCATTTAAAGATAACACTTTACAGAGACCTAACTGGGAATGCATGACAAGTTCTTTTGAAACATCTAAGCTTTGTGTTTGTTTATGATCTGATACGCTAGGTTCAGTGACTGCCGTATTGGCCCAATTTATTTAATTTAGTAAATTACATAGCCGTTCAACATGATTTAGTTTAATATCGATATGCTCTTTGGATGGTACGTTTCATTCAATGCGTGATGTATTTGATACAGCAGGTACAGTGCTTTTGATTCAATATATTAAGTATCTGATTAGATAGGTTATGTATCTGATTTGGAATATGGCTGATTTAATAGACTGTGATTTTATTTCTATGTAAGCTGCAGTAAATTCTCAATTTATTTAATTCAGTATGTGATATATTGGCAATATATGTAGTTGTAGTTAATGCATTTATGGGAGTATGTAATTCATCTGCAATATTTCTGAATTTTGAATAAGCTCTATCTCATATATATCCGCAGAGGCTAGAAGGCAACTTTAAAGTCATGATACTAAGAGTATTGAGCAAGCTCATTTGTGGTGAATATCCAGATCACGGTTTATAAAAGTTGCTGTTTGCGAAGCATCTTGAATTCCAAATGGCCTTCACAGTGCCGCAGCACTATACTTCAGATTGCATGTTCCAAAATTATTGTCTATATAAAAACAATATATTAGAGACACTTGACAGCAATACTGTAACCTTCTTGGAAGACATACTTGCAACGCTTTTTTCTAACCTGAAGAAAATACAGTATAGACAATAAACCAAATAAAACTCAGACTATCCAGGTAAAGATCTAGCCATGCTACTTGCTGGGGGTCCATAGTTTTGCTGTTTGAATTCTGAAATTGTATGATACAAGTCAGTATCTTCATATGGTTTATAAGATAAGGCCTAAATTAACATTTGATTTCTTCGTAGTCTGTAGGAAGTCAAACAAAAGATATTTCAGATTTCACAGCTCTAATATTGATATCTATTTTGCAGGTGGTAACAAAAAAAAAATCAAAACAAAGCAAATCATCCAAAAGCTCTGATAAAACATTGTACTTGTAAAGAAATATTTATGCTTCCAAGAAAAGTCTTTGCTTCTCAGAGCAGTTAATCTGTTAATTGTATACAAAATTCTGGATCAAATATTTAATAGAAGAGCCAACTAGAAAAAACTAAGATAATTTCATTAAGAATTCAATCCTTTGGAAGGAGGAAGGAAAAAAGATCTCCTGAAACCTGATGAGAGAGTAAGACAAAAATACAATATTTGGTGCTAAACTTGCATCATCTCATAGATTCCATCCAGTATATTTGCAAGGGCGATTTCTGGAATTCTTTTCTTAATTGCTTGATTGTTACAATGAGTATTTATTATTTGGTATTTAAACAGCCAGATTGAGACAAATCATAATAGAATTTTTCCATAAAGAAGAAATGCATATATTTTCACTATTGTAATAATATTCAATCAGATATGAAGGTGGAAAATGACATATACGGTTGTTATTTGTTCAATGAAACTTAAACGAATCCTAAAGAGAATAGAAAAAAATCATTACAATCACTCAAAACCAGTATTCCTTATTTTCTTTTCATTTCCCTAAATACTGAATGATTTACTTGTTAAAAAATATTTTGTTGTCTACTGTCTCTTACTGTGTAGAAGAAAAAGAACACTTCCAGTCTCACAGGTTGTTTGTCAATTAGGAGGAAATATTTCATCTGTTAAAGATTTGATCTGCTTTCTCCCCTGAAAAAATTTGGTCCCCCTTTGTTACTTGCTGTGCATTGCACTACATGCCGCCTTAACGTAACTTATGAAAGTAGGAAATGTGATTCTACCTTTTAAAATGTAAAAGATACCTACCTATGCCTCAGTTCGGTTGACAGGATTCTGAAGCAGATTCAGTGTGTCAAGTACATGAATTTATCTCCATCTATGTTTCATGCCAAGCTAGAAAAAACAGATACCTAACTGTTGGTGGTGTTTTCAAATACAGCATAAAATTAACTCTACTCCGCAACTAATTGATGCATTCTAATCTGAACAGTGACAGATGAACACTACTTTCCACTTTAGAGTGTGATGAAATTCTTAAATGTTTGTAATAAAAAAGTGTAAAACAGTTTAGATATTGGGTGGCTCGTAGTGAAGAGATTTAATACGAACTAGTGCTTAAAAAAAAAAAGTGGGGGTAGAGGGAAATAGGAGAGAAAACAAAATATGATTCCTGGAAATTAATGGTAAAAAAAGTCTAGAATCTCCCAGATCGCTTCATCAAGAGTAGCTGGACTGTTGCAAGAAAATGTTTCATTGTATCTTTCTCATTCAAAATTAACAAAATTTTTACTTTAATAAAACTATAATTTAAGAGTCTGCTTGCTTGGCCCATATTTCTGTGTATGTGCTCACCACCCATTAGTGGGACAGTTGGATATAGGTATTGATTCAGGACTTGTCTGAATCTTACCATGCTGCTTCCCACACTACATACAATGTTTTAACGCCACTCTAGTTCACAGCGCACTTTTCCCAAGCATGCATGTACATAGCTGAGAAAGGAGCTGCTGAGGATTTTCACTTATAATGAAATGTTTAAATTGTCCCTGCTCTCCTCCATGTATTTCTGTAGAGTAGAAAGTGAAAGACACAGGAAATGTACCTTTAACATAAGTACTTTAGGTAATCCCAATTTTGTGAATCAGCCTCGAGGGAGCCATGACTGCTGATGCAATTTAACTTAACGTTAAAACTAATCTAAAGATAGGTCTACTGTAAAAACTTGCCAGCATGGCTCTGTCTGTCAGAGATCTGATGAGTTATCTCTGACCAATACAGAGCTGCTGGCAAAAGTTAAATTCAGATGTAGTTAAAGACGACAACTAAAGAACATAAACTGACTTTCTCTGGTAAGATTTTACATCCTCCAGGAGAGGTAGAATAACTATTTATAAAATAATAATTCTGCTGATAGATGTTAGCTCCATAGGAAGCTAACAGTTCTCTCACCTAGCAGTTGACATCCAAAAATTGCTGTCAAATTCTAAGATACTTGCCCAAGATCCTCTCACTTAGAGTCAACAGGAGAAACAGGCATCATCATGATTTTAGTTCTAGATGTTTCAAGGATATTTGGGATAATTAACTAACTATTAAACCTTTACATGGTTAACTAACTATTAAACCTTTACCTTACATGAGAAGAAATTGTGGTAACATTTTGCCTGCATTTCATGATTGAAGTATTGATAATTAGTTACAAGTGTAGACAAGGCCTAATTTGAATCCAATGTAGAATGAGTGACATTTTTATTGTCGTACATCATCCCAATATAATCATTTTTGTACTTTGAGGATTTTATTATGAAGATGGAAACTAGCTTTGTTTAGCATTTCAGTGCTAAACTTCCATCATAGGTACAGTGCTTTAAATTCTTTCAGGTTCTAAGAATTTTTGCAAACACCTCAGCAGTAAGTCAGTCTATTGTATAGATTTGCACAGGATTCTGGAAGGGATTTTTTTTCCTGTGTTTTTGCAAATAAAACTAATTTGCATTTCATCCTTATTTGCACTGTAAAACCACACTGCCTCCACTGTTCATTGCTAGAAATTTGAGTAAGATGATGTCTTATGACTGGGAAGATTCTGTTGGAATGCAAAACCAATAACTTTTTGTTACTGTTCATATCATGATCAGGTAGTGGTTATTTCCTTATCTGATTCAAAATTAAGATCTTGAAAGATGCATGTTGGAGACAAATAAGCAAAATTCAGATGTCACGCAATAATTATGTAAAGATATCATGTCCAGTTTGGATTTATTTTATTTTAAATATACCTTAGCCATTTTTTCATGGCAGATAATTTGAGAACTCCAAGCTTTTAATAATTTCATTAACAGAAATATCTGAAGTTCAATTCAGTTTAAATAATGCATTTGCTGAACTAAAATGTGCTTGGAGTTGTTTCTGCTTTATATCTTAACATCTAATTTGAAGCCTATTTAAACTCTGTCCAAAATCCCAGAAGTTGCTCTCTCATTAGCCTGTTGGTTCACTTACATTTTTCAACAGCTGCCCTGAAATTTCATACAAAACCCCATATTACAAGAAATCCAACACCACCTCTTGAAGATTTAGAAAAGTCTAAAGTGGATTCTTTCATACCTATTCAAATTCCACATACCTATTCAAATAAATGGTAAATTAGTAACTTTCAAAGTATTAGCAGAGTGTGCTTAAAATTATAATCAGCTTAACTCAGAATTCTGTCAACTAGTTTTATTTTAAGACTCTGGCAAATTAAGCAAGCATATTTCATTAGTATTTTTTCAAAGTTATGTGATGCTATATTTCAACAATGGTGTAGATACAGATTTTAGTTATTACCTGCCATCAGTAATGACAGTGCTTAATGTTTAGCCTCTCTAGGCTGTGATCCCTTCTGACTTTGTAGAGCTATAGATATAACGTCATTGAAAATCCAAGTACTTACATAGATGACTGCAATTAATGTTAAAGGGAATTGGAGATTTATACGTGCCACCGCCATTATCACTAATGGAAATTTCACATGTAAATTGCCATGCATGGAAATAATATGCTTCTTAGTACACTTTATCTAAAAGTCATCTGCGCAAGCAGTCAATTTAAATCATAAATTCAGTCCTCTTACACCATGGCAAATATTTCTTTTTAAAAAATCAGGTTACTGATTTTAATGTTAAGAATTGTCTTTATGTTATTTAAATTATTGAAAATTAAAGGCTAGTGTATGCCTGGCTGTGACAGGCGGCTTCCATTGATTTCTGAGAACTCGCAACTCTACCACAGCTTCTTTGGTGTACTTGCTTACAGAAAACTGGTTTCCTGTGAGTGGTAGGCATCAAGAATGGCTAAGCCTCAAAAGATAATTACTAGTCCCTTGGCACCAAAATGGGCCCTTGAAATGGTATATGTCTAGGAAATCTCTGAAAGGTCTTCATGAGGAAAAAGTCACACCTATTGATTTGAGGGTATGAGGTAGTAAAATCTTTCCAAGGGATGTTAATCTCTTTCCTCTGGAAGTAATGTAGGCAATAAAAGGTAAAGAAATCAGATTATAATGTGCAATGCTTTCTACTGTCTGGGAAAAATTCAAATGTCCTTGCAGCTGTGAAGAGTATGCAATCCCATGTTGACAGGGATATAAGTTGGATCACCCAACTCTCACCATATGGGAGTGCAGGTCACCTGATGTAGGCTACTGCTTTGTCACAGTTGCTTTGACAAGATAAAAAAGATGTTAGTGTACGTACACAGTGCAAAAGGTCATCTGAGATACAGATGTTGTGGTTTGCCGTCGCAATGTAAAAGAAGAGTGAAATAGTTTAGGAGATCAAATCCAAGTCTGCCAAATTGCAGTGCAGGGACGACTGAAGTGATCAAAAAGCAAACTAAGCCAACACTGCATGCCAAGAGCTGTCTTAAGCTACTTGCATTGGTAAACTTAAGACTGAACTTAACGTGGCTATCAAAATTATTATAGACGTAGCTATTGAGAAGAAAGAGCAAGGAGAATGAACTCGGGAGCCAGGTGTCTGGAAGGTCTTAAAAGGAAGGATACAATATTAATGGAGAGTCCTGGTTTGCAGTCTTCCTCCCAGAACCTTTCCGGTATTTTACGCGATGCTGGCTTACCATCAGAAACAGTCCTTGTAGTCCTGACTGGAACTCATATATATATATATATTATAGTCTGCAGGGCATTTGTTTCCTTTTTGTTTCCTTTCTGCACAGTGAAAGCACTTCACTGAGGCAGGGCATAGCCTAGATCGGTGCGATGGTGTGTGAGTTGAAACAGGCTAAGTTTGATAACCAACATTGTCTTGAGGTTATTGTATTAAAAAATGATATTTAATGTTATTCTTTGATCAGTTCCCTCTGTCTCAAATGTAGATGTAGAAATCAAAGTCGAGAAGCAAGGTTTTGCTGTGAGTCTCAGATGTGTTTACAACTTGTAGTAGAGTTGCACTATTGCTGTGCAGAGATATAATTGTACTAGAGCTGAAGGGACCAGAGGAAGTATTATTCTGCATCTGGTGTAGTTACCTCAGACATGTGAGGCATCTTGTTTATTGTTATCAGTATTAGAAAACAATTTCCACTGAATAAAATTTATACGATATAATGATTTGTAGTCTTATAATGAAAAATTTGTGGAAGTATTTTACATATTTTCTACAATGTTATGTGGGGTTTTTAAATTCTATTACATTTCTTCACATCAACTGAACATTCTAGATAACTTTCTAGATTTTTTTTTTTAAAGAATAGACTCTAAACAGCAAAGATCATCTACTTTTACTGTAGTCTTGCTTCTAGACTTTATGACAATTATCCTAACTTTTATACCTGCACCATATAAAACATTTTTCTTCTTAATACAGCTTCCTAAGACAAAAAGACATATAGGACCATTGCATCCCTATCCCCAGTACCATCTTAGCCCCTAAACTAATTCCTGTCAGATTTGACAGGGAGTGGAAATTTCAAAGCTATTTAAGGTCCTGTACGTTCCATACAGTAAGAGCTTCAGGGAGTGGCTGCAACCTAAAAATCAGCTGTTATCTGGACCTCAGAAAATCCATGCAGGAAAAGTCCCCTATATGCTGCAAAATGAATTTTTAAAAAAACCAACCTCAGTCAAAGTTTGTAACTGTAAAATAGATACCTATGGAAAAGCCATCAGTTAGTTAATTACAGGTTCCACGGAAGAATTCTTGAATTTTAGTGGCTTTACCTCTTCAGAACTGACTACTTACTCATGTTATACCATAGGAAAGAAAAGCACATTTGTACGTCATTGTTCTTTGATTCTGTCATTTCCCCATTTATCTCTCTGGAGTTCATCTTGCTTCTGATTGCCTCTTGCACTTCCACTGCAAAACAGTGTTTGAAAGCATGAATGAGCTTCTTTCGAGTGTATTTAAACGGCTTTATAATTCTGCATAGCAAAACTGTATAACCATATGTAATTACTTTTATAGTTTTCTTTAGTTTTCTTCATCTCTAAGTGTCATAGATAAGCATTTTAATTTTTTTGTTCTGACCAGGATTCTTACTTTACATTTGACTGCTTTTAGTGCCTCATTTCTCTTATGTTCCTGCAATGGTGAGGTCTGTGATTTGCAATTTTTTTTTCTTCCTTATTTTATTGGGAATTTCATAGACTGTAGTTTGCTTTGATTTCATTATACAGTAGCACACATCACTTTAAAATGTAAATGACTACAAGAGTCTAAACTAAATGTTCATTTAATTTCTAAGGCTAAAAAGGAGCAATATTAGGATATTAAGAACCAAGTATTAAAGGACACATTTTTAGTGTTTCAGTATAGCGTAAACAAAACCTGATACATTTTCACGTGCTAAAGTGCTCTAAGTAAAACTGAACAGAGAGAGTGGGTTTTACTTAATTCATTAAGCACTTTTGTGAAGACATTATCTTTTATCTACACTGGATGTGTTATCTAATGAGCTCAAATCAGACCTCCTAGGTTTAAATAATTCCATAATGGAAGTTTAGACATGCCCATACCCCTTTCCTTTCTGCTTTTTAGGAGTTTGTGCCTTTGGATGTTCAGAAACTGCTTAAGATACTAACACTCCCAGTGTACCAGGATTAGATGATATAGTTAATGGCTGTGTTCCTGATCCAGATCAACATGCTGACAGCAGTAGTAAAGTAAAACATTCCGGTCAAGTTATTCTGATTCCTAATAATATAAAAATCATGTTTTCTTGATTTACATAATGCAAAATTCTCTGTTTTAACTTTGCTTTCCTTAGTCAAAAATTCAATTGCTTTTTTAATATCATATTTTACATAACTCTTATATTGGCATAGACTTTTTAACATATCTCATAAAATAGTTAGATAAGGCTATACTCCTAGTAAAGTTCCTTTAAAATGAAAAATGCCATTGCAATTTCACTGTTCGTTAACTATTCCCAAGTCTTAATACCATGAAGAGCTTCTACTTTATCTCCATAGCAAAATATGAAAGGTGCTTTTTATTCCTCTTTGTTTGTCCTAATTAGTTTTTCTATCTTTCTATATAGCAAAACATATGAAGAAATTACAGCTTTCTACCAAGATTTGTTTTAGCCTAGTGAAACAATTTAGTTAGGCAAATGGTATCTTCAAAGATAGTTATCATCAGCTGATAATTTCAACTCTTTAATTTATTCCAAGTGTTTCATATGCAATCTTACTGGATGCTTTATGATGAAGCTTTGGGATTTTTGAAGACAATGATACTATACTAAATTACTACTTAAAAGTTATGGAGATACATTTTTAGTTTATAAATCTAACCTTTCTTCTACTCTCATGTGTTGAAGGTACGGTGAAAGAACATAAACCTCATATGATGATGATGAAAGCAAGAAATAAGAAATCGTAAAATGCCATGAATTGCATTCTTAAATCTCTCCTATTGTCAAAATCTGAGAGATTAACTACTGAGAGATTAACTAACTGAGAGAAAAACAACTTTGTTAACTCAATTTCCTTCTCAGGGAAAAAGATCTATATAATGGGGTTTGAGTTCGTTTGTTTTACACTGCTCTGAATCCCTCTTCCTGTCCATTGTATCAAAGGTTATGTTGAAAATGAAAGAAGTTAATTTTTTTTTTTTTTGGGGGGGGGGATGACAGAAAGATCTCCTTTAGTGTGTCCTGTGCATTTCCATAACAACATGCATTTATTTTGACAGCAAAACTTCTCTTTCAAGTGTAGAAGAGAACAGATGACTGAATACAATAAAAATCTTTCAATAAGGGAAGCCATTTGGAATTTTGGAGACCCAAAGTGTTTCTTGCCCAATGGACTTAGCTTTTATTGAGGACAGTCATAAATAACTTTAAAATATTCCAGTGTGATAGGATGGAGCTGCAGATTAGGTCATTATGGAATTATAGTTCCCTTGCTTAATGATTTTACAAAATTGCCTGGCAATCCAACAAAGAGAAGGAGCACAACGTGGTGAGTGCAGGCTAATTAAACCAATAATTGCTTCTTGTTGTGTTCCCAGATAATGTGCCCCTGATAATTTTAAATGAAGTCTTGAAGCTGACTTCTTGAATGAAATGCTGTGCTAGTTAAAGCTTCACTAACTCTCCGTGTGCTTAGAAACTGGCCTACTTCTCAAGGTCCCTTGCATTGCTCAGACAAATATTGCCATGGCATGCAAAGAGTACAGGAATAACTTTCCTGTATGTCAGGTAATGGGGCCCTGAATTTCTGTGTTTTCCCTCTTTACAATATTGTGACTAGATCATCTGATTTCCCCAAACAATTCTGAAATTAGAGGCTGCAAATTAAGTCTTTGATGTTCAAAGTTTTGCTTCTCTATTTTTTAAGACTTAGGAAAAGATCCAAACTTCTATGTATCTCAGGAATGCTCGTGTAAATCTAGAGTAACTCCATCGAGATTTATGAGAATTTTTTTGAGTTGTATCTGTGTCAAATGCAAGCATGTGACTGTTGACTGGCAGCTATGTTTAGAACTTGGGAAATATTTCATGAAGTCCCCAAGAATTTCAAGGTGATCTTCAAACAGATATGAGGAATAATTTGGAAAGTTTTAATGTTGAATTTAGAGGAAGAGTCTTTATTTAGAGGAAGAGTCTTTATCAGTTTATGAGGTAAAAGGACTTCTTCAGATGAGTTGTAAGTATGAACTCTGCTACAATATATATGCTCACTATGCTATCTCACCTCTGCAAATAAATGCATATTATTTGCATTCGTTAAACAATATGTATTTTAGGTCACATGTAGTCTGATAGAACACTTGTTTTAACATAAGTTACAATTTTATGAAACCATAGACATGAAGGATCCACTCCTTTATCTCAATATATTTTGATATATTCTTGGGTAAATATGTTTCTTTTCTCCATTGGGGCTTAAGGATTTTTACTAAAATATTGGGCTGCAGTTTGATATGTTTACAGATTTTTTTTTTTTTGTTATGTTGCCAGCTTTTTTTGTTGTTCTGAATTATCCTTCCGTTACCTGAGTGGAATGACATAAAGAAAAAAACAGGTAGGTTTTTAAAAGGGTTGCTGAACCATTATCATCAGGACCTTAAAAGTTAAACAGAGTATCTATTACTGCTTTAGGAACTGTGAATTGATTCTGTCTCAGTATAAGATGAAGGTGTGATGTATTAGACTAATCTTAGAAGTGTAATGCATGTTTTTGGATGTATGATTGCATTTTTAGTATTACCCAAAATTATTTCTTTAGGAAACTAAACATACATAAAAACAGAGATGTAATTTTGTTTATTTTCTAGTACTGAGAACCTATTTAAAATCACAGCTTCTGGAATTATGAATAGAGGCAGAGTTGTCAGTCATTACAGGTACCTACCATATCAGAGAATGCACATATGATGTGTCCTCTGCAATCTGCTGTAATAGCCTAAAAACAAAAAACAGAGTCTGTTAGATCACATGAGCTAAAATTCCCACTGGTATTCACAAAATCGTGGAAGTAAAATCTGGCAGCAGATCTTGCCAATAGTCACTTTTGATTAATTCTTACAGTAAATGCTCATGATTGAAATCCGTAACTACACAGTTCACAAAATGCCTCCCAGAATTTGTAGTCTTGTCAATTGATTCACTTAGGAATTGCAAAACTGCATTTTTTGTTGGCTTTTTAATGAGAGATAGGTCCAATATATCTTAGTTGGCAGCAACTGGGCAATGAAAAGCAATATTGCTAGTGAAGGTTTTATTTCTATTTGCTCTGTGTCTTGTTAAGCTTTACTGATATAAAACCATCTGTTTAAAAAGCTGTAAAAAATAGGCTGCCAACACACATAAAAGCTAAGCGCAACAAAATAGTCTTAATATCTACTGGCTGACAACTCAGTGCAATATAAAAGTGCCTGAAGATGGAGGGAGGGGTGAAGAAGACGACAATTAGTTATGTAGAGACAAACCTTAGTTTCCAAGTAAGTGGCTGCACTATTTAAGATTGATAGTAATCACTTCCTTTTTCTTTAGTGAATATTTATTTGCACTCGGATAATATCTTCTTATCTTAAAATTGTCTTGAAATAGCTTTAAGTATTACATAGAAGTATATTTTTTAGCTGCTTTGGACTATACATGACCTAAATATAATACAAGCCAGAAGTAATTTAACCTGCTAATGTGAATGTTGTGAGGAGGTACATGTAAGAGCAATAATGTCACTCATACCAGGACTCTGAAAAGCTCAGGGTTATACTGGGTGAACCATCAAGTAGCTGACCATTGCCGTTATCTCAGAAACAAGCTGAAAAAATTATCTAATGAACCCAATTTGTCAATAAAAAGACGTTCCAATGTGTTTGTGCCCAGTATGTTTTGAACTAATATTGGCAAAACTAATGAGGTACTTTGAAATTATATGCATTACTTTATGTGAATACTTTATTTAAATCTCTCATTGAAAAATGAAAAATTATTGGGAAAGTTTTTCATAAGACCTCGTTATGTTTCCAAAAATGAGAAACAGATAAGGAAGTGTCGCATTATAACAGCAAGATCTTAATGGCAAATGCATTTTAATCATGCAACAATTATATAAAGCTTATATGGAATTGGGCATAGTCATTGACTGTTTCCTATGCGTATTCTAGATAAATATACTAAAGAAATTCTTTCCACATGAAAAGATGATGTACTAATCAACTGAATTATTCACAGTGATTCTTAAATCATAGACTAATCTATAAGCTATAAAGATCTTGAAAAAGTACAAATCTAGATTTAGCTCTCTTCACTGTGAGCTCACCAACATGTAATATATAACTTTTTTGAGATTAGGGCAAAATATGCATTCTAATTATTCATAAATATTATGCTATATTATTTTGCATAAAATATTATCTGTCAGATCATATGTTGTCTATAACTAAAATACTGAGAACACTTGTGTACAAAATTGTGTGACAAAATATAGACACTTTTAATCAATAAAATCAATACTTCATCAATAATGACAAATTGTTAAATAGGCCTTTATTTGTTGTCCCCAAGCATCTCAGTTCCACAGCTGTTGGTTAAAAGAAGACAGGATACCAACTAAGAGAGGAAACGAGAGAAGCAGTAAAATAAAAGAGGCGAAATCACGGTCAGAATCACTGTCAGAAAATGTGAAAAATCATTGTCAAACCTAGATCTTATGAGGTGAGAAATTTTAATTTTGATGGATCCTCATGATTAAAAGAGTTTAACGTTAAGAAAAGTCAGTCTATAAAGCATATGTTTTCAATGCACTAAGTGATCCATGAGCAAGAATAAAACAGCAAAAATAATATATAAACAGTGGCAGGAAATGAAAATATACCTGAACACAGCTTTGAGATATAATTATTAGAGTATTGTATCTACTTGTGTCCATACATCATGAAGCAACAGAGACTTTCAGATGAAAAGAGTTACATGAATGATTCAGTCTGGGAAATATGTTTTGCACTAAAAAGATTGATCTATTTCATTTTTCTGAGAGAAAATGAAGTGACTTGACAGCCTATAACTACCTTTCCCAGACTTCTGACAGTAGCTTTCTTATTATTCAAACAGAAAAGACAGAATGAGATCTGGAGTCAGACTAAAAATAAAGTGACAAAAGTTGAGGTAATTAAGCATTAAACATTTGGATGCTTATTTATAGGCAACAGGATTTAAAGATTTGTATGTCTCTCTATGGATACAGACCTTAATCGTGTTTAATTTTAACTTTGAAGGCTATAGATTTTAAATACATATATGTAAAATGTTTAAGAGTGGATTTAACACCTTTAAAATGTAGCTTAGTGATTTTTTTACTCATTCCACTTACGTAGTATTTCTTTTAAAAAAATTACACTCTTAAAATCAGTGGATATACACGTTTGCTTTTTAGCAAGGCTTTAATATTTATTTGTATTTATTTTTAATGGCTAAGTAGCAGATGGTTAGACTTAAAGTACCATTCCCCTGGGTATTTAAAATAGGCAAAGATAAGAGAAGAAATGAAAAGGAGAAGAGCAAAACAGATGTTGTGAAGCTGCTGCTGATGGCGAGACATCGGAGGATAAGCAGATGTCTTCCAACTTCACCAATCAGTTCTGCAAAGGTGTTGACCACTTGTGAGGGATTATACGATGGCATTTGTTTCTCTGAACATGGATGAAATACTTGTCTAGGCTTTGAATGTAAATTGAAAGGAAATAGACTAACTGGCCCTCTTTCATTCAATCTTGAAACTACATTAAAAAGATTGCCACCTGTAGTTCCAAATATTGTTCATATTTATAAACAAAACTTCTCGTACGTTTCTTTGGAAATTATTTCTTCTCAAAACTGCCAGCAATACTTTGGACTTTTAAGTGTATGTTTAACCATACCATAATTGATAAATAGCGCATAATAGCAAATACAAATGACATATTTAACATACGAGATGAGTGAGAAATGATTGATTGATAGGTAACACAGCTTAATGTGTTGGCTTTTATGAATTCATACTTAGGATATGACTGTATTGTTAAGATCAGACAGTTGCTTATTTATATCACATGTATGTCAGGTGGTATGTAAGCCAAATCTGGAAGTTATTTAAATAATTTAGTATAATGAATTATACCAAAACTTCAGTAGACTTTTCAGTGTGGGCACAGTCTCATGTTACTGCAGCTATGCAGCTTCAGGATGGGAAATGACCTCTTCTACCTAAAAGGTGGCCAAAGCTGTCGTGCTGTCATATAACAGACTGGCCCATGTTTCTTATTTCAACTGATGAAAAAACACCTAAAGCTCAGGCTCTGCAGTGCTTATTGTTAAATTCCAGAAGTTCCTCCTGTGATTCAAGTCTTCCGTGAGTTGCCTCTCAAACCCAGGCTCTGTGTATATGTAGGTAGATGACAGTTTTAGAAAGTCTTCTTTGAGAAGGTAGTGGTATTTTCAAGGAAAGTGATTAGTTTTGCACTAGTCATGATAATTTCAATGACAATATTTTTTCTTCAATCTTGAACCCTGTCTTGTACCCCAAAGCATTGTACCCATGAAGGAAAGAAAATATTTTTTTGGCCACCTCTTTCCTTTTTCCTCCATGAGACCTCATTCTTTCAAGTTTCTTTCACACTACCAAAGCAGAAGGTAGGAAGAGTACAAGGACTTATTTTCTCAGTGGTGTCAGTAGTAATATGTCTGTCCTTCAAATCAAAGAATTTTTTTTAAAGATAAGACAAAGTAGAATTTTTTTTTTTTTTTTTTAACTTAGAGTTACTCTTTCTTCACCATCTGGTAGCTTATGTTGCAAGTAGACATATATGTTTAACTATCTTGGTTTCAAAGTCATGCTTTTTCCTAAGAGCATACTGCTTTTGAAAACAGACAGTAGTTTTATGACATGATGTAGAGAGGAAAGATCTGTTATCTTTATGACTTTACTCTTTTTGTACCAAAGCATTGACCTGAATTCATACCTTTTCACTTGGAGCTACAGTATGACCAGCCATTGAGTAACTTAGCAATGTTGCTCACTGATGTAGAATTTCAGCAGTCTTAAACATGCAGATCTAATGGTGCTATAACTCATTTGCCAAGATTGAACTAACCTCTAGCTTAGCACACATTTTATATGCAGAAGAGTTAGATTATTAGCAAAGACTATTTTTTTTCCTGGTTGTTGCATAACTAAGTAACATCTAGCCAAGCAAGCAGAACAGTGCACAGGTAATACATAAACAACAAAGCTGGAGGCAGAAGACAAAGACCAACAGTTCTGACAATGCTAATGAAATTCTCGTCAATTCTAAGAATTGAGCTTGACTGGGTTTACATATTTGGAAACTTTCAGAATATATGATGGCATTCTATACGTGAAGAGATTTTGAGATAATACAGAAGAAAAATGAATACACAAGTATAAAAACGTACTAATCAACTTTGAATAAAACTGCAGTCTCGTAGTGACAGGTTATCATCTATTAAAATATTAATATGCAGAACCAAGAACTGCAAATAACTGACTGAAAATAACCTCAGAAACTTCATTCCTCTCTTATCTCTAAGATGCATGAGGTACTAATGTTCATTTCCTTCCTGAAATCCAAGGAGTTTACAGATCTTTTTGTTACAGAGTTATGTGCTATGTATCAAATATTTGGCAATGATTTATAGTCTGTTTAATTCATGGAATCTCCTTCTGTAGGAAGCAAGATAAAAGAAAGGGAAGTATGTGAAGAAAATGGAAAACATTCTCTTTCTTGTAAAACTATCGCTATTTCTGTTCAAATATTAAAATAAAAACAACACAAAAAAGATACTCAAGATTAGATACTGTCTGATCTGTGGAGAGGCACAAGAGTAGGATAAAGTAAAACATCAACAATTTTTAATTAACACACCCCCCCCCCCCCGAATTAAAGCTATACTTTGCATCAAAACTAAAAATCAAACTGATTCCCAACTTTTTAAGAATTGACAAAGTTTCATTAGCTTTTTTTTTATTTTATGGCTTCCTACTTTCTGTTTATGAAGTGGGTTGAAAGGCTGACAATCAAACTGGAGCAAGAAGTATTCTCATGACATATTTGATCTATATGATTTCATGAAGCATTTGGAAATTCACAGGGAAAGTCTTTGCTAGTTTAATCCCTAGAAATTGTTCAGTAATGCTTTCTGTGCTCCAAGATTCATCAAAGATCTCCTAAAATCCTCTGCCTTTCCTTCCAAACTTTAATGCAATAGCAATAACAATTACACCAGTAATAAATAGGTGTAACAGGGCAATGTATTACTTTTCAGTGGTCCTCTCAGCAACACCATTTAACATAAACAAAGTGTCAGAATCTGCCCCATAATTACTGGCTTAACATTTTCTAGAGAGATACACAATGAATTGCTAATTACTATGCATACATCCGTCCTCATATCCTGCCAAGCTCTAGATTTACAATCTGCTTGCTTCCCATTTATTTTCCTCTGCAAATCAAACCAATTTTATTTTTTTTTAAAAGCAGATAATCCACATGTGGAATAGACAGTTTTCTTAAAATTTTCTGCGAAAGAATTAATATGGTTGGGAAGTTGCTAGATTTTCATGATTCCAGATAGTAGACTCAATTCTGAAGCCTTTCGAAGACTGCAGATTACAGCAGGTTTTTAAGTTGTTCTACACTGTGTCAGATCTGGGCCTTCAGCTGATTTAAATAGTGGAGGTAAGACTTACAGCCACATTTGTTGCTTAATTTGTATCTTTTTATTCTTTGTAATAAAATAGACTTTCTGTGAGGTCTGTTGCAGTTCGTGTGATTCAAAGGTGAGTATCTTTTAAAATAACAAAACCAGAGTAAATCTTTTTTAGGCAATTGCTTTATACAACTATTGATAGAATGTTAGAAATGTTAGCAAGCTAGGGCAGATGTATTTTCCATTGCTTATAATCTGTTAATTTTTTCTCCATTATGCATTCTGAATAAATTCTGAACAACCTACGCTTTTCTTGCAACATCCATTCATAAGTATTTTTCCTAAGTGCTGAGGAACTGCAATCTATTTTATGAAGCTCTTTGCATAGTGAACAGTCACTTTCCTTGGCAATACCTTTTTGCTAGGAAAGCTTTAGGTCAGAGCTGAACGTGACCCATTCAGCTATATTCTTTTCTGACCCTCTAAATATCAAATTTAGGACACATTCTAATGCTTTGTCATTCAGTCATACACTATTCATACAGAACAAAACTATACTAAGTTTTTTATAACTTCTCTGAACTGCCATTGAACATAAATTCTTACTTTTGACCATTCTTGTTCCCTGTATCTGCAGTTAAAGAAACTGCTGTGGTAGTATTTGCAGTTTTCAAATCCATCAGCTCCGAGACTCTCGTTCATTTCTGTACTGAATGACACCTAGCTGTGGTGTGGTCGACACGCTGGAGGGAAGGGATGCTATCCAGAGGGACTTTGACAAGCGGGCCTGTGCGAACCTCACAAAGTTCAACAAGCCCAAGCACAAGGTCTTGCACATGGGTTGGGGCAATCCTAAGCACAACTACAGGCTGGGAGATTGAGAGCAGCCCTGTGAAGAAAGACTTGGGGGTACTGGTAGATGACAAGCTGGACGTGACCCAGCAATGTGCACTTGCAGCCCAGAAAGTCCAACCATATGCTGGGCTGCATCAAAAGAAGCGTGACCAGCAGGTCAAGGGAGGGGATTCTGCCCCTCTACTCCAAAGCAAATTGAAGACAAATACCCTGCAAAGCACACTAAATGGAAACATTGAGAGGTTCTTTTTTTTTTTTTAATGTTTCTGTGAAGATGGGGCATTGAATATTAACGTAATGGTTGTAATGGTTGCAGTCCAAGCATAAGAACTTCTATGTCATGTTACCATTCATCTCTTAATAAGTCCTGGTTATCCAAACTCTCACTGGAGCAGTTGAAGTAGAAACTTACTCAGTGACACCATATACTTTACTTGCTTTGTTCTCACTTCCTGATACCTGGTATCATTAAAAGAATCTAGAATACTTTATCCAAACAGTTCTGTCATCATAGTAGCTAAAGAAAATAACCTCAACCCCTGCTAAACATTTTATTACTTGCCTAATATTACATTTTCTGTGAAAGGTTTCACTATATAGTATTGCATACTTTGCTTTTTACAGTATTTAATCCATTGTAGGGTGTATATTTTGATGCAACTTCAGGTATTTTTCTATCCTCTATCTTCCATAGGCATTTAGGTTGGTAATCATTGATATATTTTCCTCAAATACAGTAATTTCCGTTCTGGCAGTGCATATTGTTTGAATTGATGTGGTCATTCCAGTGTAAAAATGTGTCAGTCATAACTTTTTATTTCCATTATGTCTCCATTCTAACTAAGACATCACAGTAGCTGTGAAGCTAAAAGCTAGGTGAAGCTCAGTTTTTGACGCTTCTTGACTGAGACATATTAGCCAGTTTATTATACAAGTTTATAATATTGTTGTTGACATAAATCAATGTATTTATGCTTTCAGACGATCCAGTAGTTCCTGAAACCAAGATTCTAGGCTTCTCCTGGAAAAAATACTTTGGTTGTACTCATAGCTAGTTTTACCCATGCCATTTTCAAGGTCTATGCAGATTATGTATAGCAGACTTCATAGAGCGCTTTGTATCTATGCAGGAATGCAAACTGGTATAGAATGTGTCATGGCATCTGTGTGGGAGTATGGCATGGTAACTCTATGCTTTACACTGGCTTCTGCCTGGATTCAGTGGTATTTGAAGAGTCTTTCTTGTTTCAAACAATCATGTTGTAATAGTTAACATCCAGATCAGAGCTCAATGGAAGTGGTGACTGTGGAGTTGTTCTAGTTTAAAAAGGGAAGAACCCATTTTCAAAATTTGTTCCACAAGAGCATCTTTCCTTAATCCTAGGTACATTGACTAGATGTACGGTATGAACTCTATTTGCAAGGAGTATCATTGGTTGGTTGGTTTGTTTTTGAAGAGAATACTACTCTTGTATTGAGCTTCAGCACAGGAAAAAGAAAAGGATTGTCACTGCAGTCCTACACTATACACTACAATGAGGTAGTGTATAGTTATAGTTTTATCATGGAATTTTATTTATTGGTTGGTTAGTTTGTTAATTGGTGCACTTGAGGTTTTCTTGAGTTAATTACGAGTGGAATAACCCCATGCGTCCATACAGGCTGGGACCAGACTGGCTGAGCAGCAGATTGCTGAAAAGGATCTGGGGAATGGATACTACATTGGAGATGAGCTATTAGTAAGTTCTCACTGCGATTAGGCAAGCTGAGCTACCTACAATTAGGAGATTCATGACCAGGAGATCAAAAATTATTTCCTCTTTCTACTCAGCATTGCTGCTTAGGTTGGACCTGAAATACTGGGGCCCAGTTCAGGAAGCACACCAAGAATTTGGTTAGGGTCCAGTAGAAAGCTGCACCTCCTATGAAGGAAGAGGTAGGAAGAATATTCTGTTCTGTTCACTGAAGGGATAGTGCAGCACAGGAGGGGATTACCCAGAGGAGTTGTGGTATCTCCATCCCTGCAGATTTTAATGAATTGGATGGACAAAGCCAAGGCTGATGTGAGCTGCTGTTCATCAGAGCGCAAGTTTTCATTTCCAACCCACATTTCTATATTCAACAAATTATATACAACTAGTATTGTAATATCTGTCAGGGTGCTTAATAAATTTGTGTCTGTTAGGAATAACAACAAGTCAGTTATTGATTTTTAGAATATAAGGGCTTTTTCATTTTTATATTCATGAGTCCAAAAATAAATACAATTTGTCTGTGAACTTGTAGTACTGTAGAATGTAATGCCATAAAAAATCCAAAGCCTTTTACTCTTGCAAGGAACTGGTCTTCTAAGATTCTGACAGCTAATTTTTTTTCCATTTCTACAGAGTGAAATCTTGTGCCAAAAACATTATGTTCTCTGGAGAAAGACAAGCATATACTTAGCTATGTACTTATTATACAATAAAGAAAGGTAAGTAGAAAATAGTTGCATTTTTAAATTATTTTTAGTTTTTATAACTTGTGTAACTGCTGCTTATGAGGATTTTTTTTTTTTAAACCTTGTGTGTTATGTTTAGGAAAAATACTATTGAAAGTGATAAGATGTGATTACCTCTTCACTTATCCCAACCCCTCCAAGAAAAAGCTTCTGAATACATTTCTTTTTTTTTTTTTTTTTTTCCTGGTATGAATATCAAAACTAATGTTCCATCATATGATTTTTTTGATGTGCAAAGTGCTGATAATGTTTTGACTGTAGGGACATGGAAAGGTGGATGACTCAACATTTAATAAAGATGCACCTTCATGCTCAGTCAAATTTTACAAGTGTATTATTTGAAAATTATTCAAATTACTTTCCACCTTTCTGATCCATTTTTCTCCCCAAATGACCAATTAGAACTTATTATTGTTATTGAACAGCAAATGCATCCCTTATAATTCATCTGTTTTTCTGGTTTGCAGAAGCTGAGAGGCCACAAATCTGACATTTGCTCACAGTTGCTGTATCAGCTCTGTTATGCTGATGTCATAAATAGACTTAATTAGCAAAAATCAAAGGTAGTGCAAAAAAGGAAAGTTCCTCTTGATTTATAGTTAGCAGGAAAAGAATATCATCCACACAGAAAATAAGAAAAATAGTTAAGATAAAGGAGTCCTGTGCAGGATAGCAATTTTGTGATATTGTCTTGTACTGTAACTTTGTATATGAGCACAGAGAAAAGGAGAGAACAGTCATTCTTTTTCCTTGTGCTATTGTTGAAGACTTCAGTATGATTTGGCTCAGGTCCTATTATGAGACTAAATATTTCTTTCCAAAAGAAAAAGGAAAGTGGAAATACCATGTAAAATGAATCCTAGAACAGTTTATGAACTCAAGATTCACCTGTCATGCATGCTTTCCAACGCAACCTTATGCTCAGTTAACTAAAGTTCAGGCAACCTGAATTTAGGTTCCTAAGAACAGAATAAGGAGGCAAAACTAAGGCTTTAATGGAGACTGAAATTAACGTTCATATAATCTGAATAGGTTTGATATGGACAGGATAATTCAATCCGGCAGTATAGTTCTTCCCATAGGACTCTGACCCTCTGCTACAGCTGAGGACAGGGACAGAACTATACTTGGCTTCTACCTCCTCTTAACTTCTCAGTTTAGATGTGAACTCTTACTGACTTCAGTCTACTTTACTCTTGTGGGCAAAAATAGAGATGCTTTCACAGTGAGGTCAGTAGCATTTCTCTAGAGGCCCCCAACATCACACTCCTTATTTCCTGCTTGATCCCTTCCCAGGGGAGGGTTCCCCCTCAAAAATAACTTTTTTCCTACAAATCGTCCTTTTAAATTTGCTCAATTTTAATACAGTGATGGTAATTGTATTTTCATGTTTTATAAGATAGGTGCATGCTGACAATTTCTGATGTATCACATGTAGCATTTCTTTTGAATAATATTCATAGAATCATAGAATGGTTTGAGTTGGAAGGGAACTTAAAGATCATGTGGTTCCAACCCCCTGCCATGGGCAGGGGCATCACTTTATTGCAGAAACTTCTCTACAATAGTCCTTATACCTTACACTGAGTTACATAACTATTTCTCATGTCTAAAACTGATAGTTTTGCATATATCTAATATATAACTATACGACTATACCGTGATGATTTTGTTCCCCATTTTACGTGGATGTTATTCTGCTGCACACAACAATTCAACTTTATTTATATTTCAGTCAGTTTAGGTGTCACGCTGGGGCCTGACTTCACGGCAGTGGTTCTGATCAGGACCTGTGGTAGCATATCTGTGCATCTTTTCAGTTTCTCCTACTTGGACTAAAGTCTATACCAAGTTTTAGTGATCCATTGACCTCTGAAATTGCTAATGTCTAATACAAGAACAAAGAGAAACCTTGTCAGGAGTATATTTACATAATGCCCCAATGACAAGGGATAGACTGCCTACACTTCAAGTAATCATGAACTGGTTTAGTTTTATCCTTCCTTTTCTATTATTTTCAACACAGCAACAAAAGGTGGAATGGTTTCTTTAAGATTTACTTCAGGGAATATGTCCAAAACTGTAAAGAAAATTCTATGTTTGGCATGCTTTTACTCTTTGCAAGCTTTATTTTTATGCATTTTTTATTTCTCCTTGTTCTCTGCAAAAGTACTTAACTTCCATACCATCTATTTTTATTCAATATTCAATCCTACATAGTTAAATCAGTAGCATTGTGTAAACATAGCACACGGCCTTCAGTCACTTTTTAAAATCTGCTGATACCTTTTAGATTTATTTTTAATTCCACCTAGTTAGAAAACACATATATATAAATACAAACTGAATTTGTTGGTAAAGAGACTATTTTTATATAAGCTAGCAAAAGAGAAGTCTCATTATTTACATAATTATAGAACTAATTTTTATGTAATAATTTGCTTGTTTTGTTTATTACAAAAATCAGTTTAAGATTATTCACTTCAGTCATTATTCAGTCTTTTTTTTTTTTTTAACAAAATGCAGTGCACTATGTTTCAAATCCTACTCTGAATGTTCATATTATTGTAATTCATAAAGGAAAATTTCATATATGCTACCAAGTATGGAGGCTTAGGTCCCATTTGCTAAAAAATAAAAAGTTGTTGTGTTATAACCAAGGATCCAGTTTATACAATTTACCTTTTGTAAGTTCTACAGAAAAAGACATTCTGTAGTCCTTTGTGGTTTATACTTTTCACAGTGGTTACATAAAGGTTAAAGAAAGAACTCTGTTCTTTTATTTAGTCTGTAAAAGCCCAAGCTAAGACTTCATCTGTTTAGTCGATAAATATCTAACTGTAATGCCAGTCACCACTTTTGAGACAAAATTATTATACAGGACTGTTAGCTCCTCTTTTCTTTCCCCTTCCTGAGTTCCTCTCATTCCAAAGCAACATGAAGAAAAGTAAGAAATTCCCTTTTGTGGGAGTATTGCAGGGTTTGCTTTTATTCTGCATTGGAACAAACAATGTCAAACTTTATAGGGAGGAGAAGAAAAAGAAAAAAAAAAAAAAGGAAAAGGTTCAATGTCTCACAAATCAATACACTAATGGCACACTCTTTTGAAGGGAGCTGAGAAATTACTTTATTATAATGTATAAATATAGTATTAGGAAGACAAAGACACTGAAAGTTTCTAAGAAGCTCTTTAATCTGCCAGAGACAAACACAAAAAAGGCTGTGGTTGGAAGATGATACAAACAACAAAGGAAGTGAGAAATGCAGGAGCAGTCTGCCATCTTACAGGAGTCTTTCCTATGCTATCTTATAGGACTTCTAGGAAGGAAAATGACCTACTGATCAAAGATGGAGTTTGGGGATTAAATGGATTAACTGTCTGCAAATATGGAAGTAGGTTTGTATAGGACCTAAGGGTTCCTATACACACTGAAATGGAAAATTAAATGAACATCTTTGAAAGTTAAAGTCATCAAAAATTTGAGGGAAAATATCACCTCACTTCTTCCCATTTTTAATTCAAGAGCATATGTAATTCAGGAGAAATGTTTGAGTAAAATATGAGATATTTCTCTCAGCACACAGGCAAGAATTTAAAGGATGTCAGATTCGTTATCCTTTCAGACCTTAAAAGAGATGTACAATGTAGGCTAATTGGAGGAAGTCCAAAGGAGAAGAACAAAAAAGATCAGAGCTCCAGGTAACATGACCTACAGAAATGGATTAGTTATTTAATATAAAGAAATCTGGGGGGGGTAGGAGAGGAGAATGGAATCTCTTAGAAGTAAATGGTATCAGTTTCCAAAATAGTAAAGGACACTTATGTTTTTGAAAACTGTTCAGAGTGGGGGAATAATAGTACAATTTCTGTACCCACCATGAATCAGGGAAGAAAGTTCAGGTAGAAATATTCAGCTTAGACATTGGGGGAAAAAAAAAAAAAAAGAAAGATAATTAAAAACCCAACCAAACAAAACCCCGATCAACTCTCCAGTGTTGAAAGTTTGGGATTACTGCGGAACCTTCACTTATAGGCAACCATTATTATGAATGACACAGAGGTAGGTGATTCTCCTTTTGTCAGAAGATGCAAGGCATACTGGTGTCCTTTGCAATTCTTGGTCCACAAATGTGGGGAACAGCACTGGCTATTCACACTTATCAAGAAAAGAGTTGCGTGTTTATGAGGAAAAATACTAAATGTCTCCAAGGTAATCATTTATTACTAATAATTTTCTGGAAATCCTTTGTTTGTTCTGATGGCTCTAGTCACAGCCTCATAATGCCATCAGCACCACTACCTTCCAAAGAGAAAATGGCTGAGAAGGTAAAAGGCAAAGCTACAGTTTTAAGGGAAAAGATGTTCAGCTAGTTATCTTTTTCATTAAGTTTCTTTCTTTCTTCATCCTTTACAATGACAATAAAACAATTTTTTATTCAGTTACACCGAGCTTTCCAAGTTTAATGATCCTATTAACTCTCAGATGAAATCCACAATATATTCCTCATTATTAGTTTGCCAAAGTAAATGGAAATAGTACTTTAAAATTTAATGCAGAGTATGCTTAATGATCTACACCATTTTTATTACTGGTTAATCCTCAAATAGTAGCATGTATAACACAAAATATCCAGAAGGGAAGCCACCACCACTACCACTACCACCACCAACAAAAATTCAATAAATCAGAATCCCTGATTTAATAACTAGCAGCTTTGTTTAATTACAGTTGGGTTGAGTTCACTGGGCTGAGAATGCAATTATGTGCCTTGGTGCAGCAGTAGTAGCTCAGAATAAAAGGCCTCTTTTTCTTTCTGTAGCATTTAAGAGAAACCGTGATAAAATATTTGGCCGTTGGCTTGTCTTGGAAAAGAACCTTCATTTATGCATGAATGTTGTGTTTGGAGGAAGAAGCACAAGGACGTGGATGCATATTTCCTTCATAAAGATTCCTGAACATGGTCTGAATTGTTTGATGGATTTAGTAATATTTGTCATCTTTTCCATACTACAGAGCATTTTATAATTTATTCTTTATGTGGTATTTCTACTGAATTGTAGAAGTGCCTAACATATATGAAAAATGATTTGTCACTTTGCACATTTAGCAGATGAAGCTGTAGGCAGAATCCAAGATGCACGTGTTCAGTGCTTGAAGTAGTTAACCGGATCAGGCTTTAATGGAAAATGAGTACGTCAATAATGGGTTTTACTAAGCACTGATAGACGTCAGATGCTCATCTCAGATGTTCCAGATAGGAAAATATGTCGTCCACATGAGCATCAGTTGTGTTTTCTCATGACTGGGCAGTGAGAAGAAATTCATGTTTCTGTGCCACAAATAAGTAGTACAGAATCATTCCATTAATACTGGACACCACAGGGATGAATCCTTTTTTACTTATTGTTTGAGGGATTCTTTCCACCTTCCTTTTCAGGGACAAAGAGCTACTTACATGAATGGCATGCATTATTGATTACCTACTGAATTATAAAGTCTCAAAATGCAAATTTAAATGTTGTTAAGATATCATAAAATTAATAGGTTATCCATGTGGAGATTTGCTAATGACTTGGGACAGCCAAGGATTACTAATGTTGATTATTGATGAAATCCACGTGCAAAAGTTTTTACTGAACTGTCAATGTAAGGTGCTAAGTGCATACTTAAAATACATGTAATTAAAGCTTACTTTAGTTCAAGTTTATATACTTTAAATAAAATCAGCCAAATTAAAGTAATTCTGAAAGCATGAACTTCACATTTCTTAGCTCTACTGTAAACATCTACAAGTAGAGTTGCATTAAAAAAAAAGTGTGGATTCTTTGCTAGGGAGGAAGGATTTTATTTAATGCAGAATATTTTAATGAAACCTTACTGATAGAAAACTAAAAAAGGGATTGTTAAAGAAGGAAAGGGATAAATTACCTTCTTTGGATTTGCATATTAAGAGCCAATTTGAAGGAAGTGTCAAGAAACTGATGTATTGTCTTATGTGCTGAAATTTTGCAATCATTTAAGTCAAAGCAAATGCTTTTGGTAGGGGGTAGATATTTTGATTTCCAGCCAAATGTACTGAATTATAATTGTATTCTGTCTTGGTATAGAAAATGTGCTTTGAATATCACATATTTATTGTGACATCCATGTAAGAAAAGGAACTGTGTCGTATTTCTCTTTGAAGAAACTTCATGGCAAATATGATGGCTCTCCTACAAATAAAAAGATAGTCTGCTAGCTGTAAGTGTGTAAAGGCAAATTTATGTAACAGTGAATTATGTATATTGTAAATTTGTATTTTCAGACATACCGCTCTTTTCTATGTTATGGCCACATGACCTAAAATATATGGTATTGTTGCTGTTTTCTGGATGGTAGCAGTATCTCGTGCATGTGTGTCTGTAAATTCTAAAGAGCAATGTTAAAATTCTTGAGTGGATAATGTAAAGGAGGAGGGATAAGTGAGACAGAATAATATGAAACTGAAGAATTGGCTCAATTATTTAAATATTTATTTTCTGGTGGTAGACTATGAGAGATTTCTAAATGTTTAGAATTTTTTACTCTAGAAATTTAATAATTTGAGTTTGGATTATAGCTATATTACATTTAAAACTACCTTCAGCCTTGAGATATACATCTTCATAACTTTCATATGGCTTGATAAAGACTTATTTTTTAAAAAAAGTCCAAAGAACTTAAAGATCTTTCCTCTAAAAATTTGAATCACAATTTTTTTAAAAAAAGATACTGTGTTTTCTCATTGATTTTTCAGTAAGTGCTTTCCTAGGATCTGCGTTCATTTTTATTTTCTACATTAGCTTATTTAGTATCTGCTTTCTAGAATTCTTTAAAATATGTTTCAGACTGCTAGCCTTTTTCCTATTTGCAGTATGGTCTTAACTTTACATCTATCTTTTTTTTGCATGATTGAGACTGACCAAAATAAACTGGAGTTCTTTTGGCTTATAAATGTATTTTTCTTGAATATAAATGTATTTTTCTTGAATATTAAGTAGCATTATTTAATGCCACCATTGGTGATGGTAGGTATGTGTGTATCACAGTTGACATGCTTTCCACAGGCATTATCACAGAAATAGCCTGTTATAAATTGTAGTTTTCAATTTATAATATCTACAAAATACATGAGTAACTATTTTGGCAGTCCTCACTTCATCTGGCAGCATGATGAAGTATTATCCCAGCATTAACATCAGTGCTTTGCTATAGTACCATCATCCTTGTATCACCTCTACGTCTCCATCTGGGGAAAAATATGGTCATTGGTCTAAGCAAGTGTTTCAACCCAGAAATGTTTCTGGTTTGAAGTATGATCTTCTCATAAAGTCAATTTAAGCTTATTAGCCATGGAAAAAATGACTCTGCTATTCCAATGTAAGTAGCCATTTTGCCTTTCTAAACTGTTTTAATTTTACACATATTCCATACTACTTACAAAATCACTGCATCTTGGCAGAATGCTGTTGTCTATCAGTATGCAGCAAGACAGAAAGGAATGATGAATATAGCTCAGAAATATTTGATTAAATTATCTTCAGTGGAAAATACAGTCTTGTTAAGTTCCCACAGGAAAACTTTTTTTTAATTAGTTTTGATTAAACTCTGTGAAGAGGGCTTTTCAAGTTATGGATGGAATCGCTTGTTGAAAACAAAAAAGAAATTTAATTCAGAAGAAATCAAAGCCTTGTGGGTTAAACACCTGTCTAAGTCTTCAGAAATCCAATTTCATGTATCTGAAGTAAACTGGCAAAAAAGAAGTCTAACAGACTGAAAAGGTGCATTAGTATCTGAGCTATTGTTTATCCTAGTGTCTGAAGGCTTTAGCACTGAAATGTAGTCAACCTTTTTGCATCCATGAAGAGGCAAAATACAGAATATAATATTGTTTGCAGATGAAAAAAGAATTCTTTTTAGAAAATGTTTAGAAATATTCAGCTATGATAAACTGTAGTTTTCATCATGAACACCTGTTAATCACCGAAGGCTTTGTTTGTGACTGGTAAATTGTACTTTACATGTAGTAGAAAGAAAAATCTATTTGTGTATTAAAGAGAACACAGAATCACTATATTTTTAAGCTTGTTTTTTATATTATTTCAAAATTGCAATTTATATTATTTTGTCTCCATATTATTGCAATAGTGATATTTTTATAAAGTTAATAATATGACAATAAAATGATAGTGACCTAGTTGTGCTGAACTTGTTACAGTCAATCTAATAAACATATTTTATAAACAACTTTATGCATATTTTATGGATAATTTGTCAAGAGTCTTATCTGAATCGAAGTTGTGACATAAAGATACATTGTAGTGGACAAGAAACAAAAATACTCAAAAAGTAAAATTATTACTTTGGCACACGGTTATTGTTTTAGAAGGTTGACCATAACAATTCAGTTTACCTGTTGCATTTGGTTAGGATGCTTTTTATTTTTTGGTGCTTGTCTTTGCAAAACAACTAAGGTTCTTAGATTGAGGGATGGAGGATTTTCTCAATTCCTTTTTTTTTACTTTAAACAATAGATTGATTGTATCTGTGATCATGTTATGGTTTCTTGCTTTTTATGTGAAGAGTATTCACTTTATTTTTTAAAATTAAAAAAAAAAAAGAAAGAAAAATTCCTAAGCTAGGACTTTCTATACTAGATTGGTGTAGTGTATGTTATTTATATTTCAGCTGTGCGTATATTGTTCCAGGTATTGGCCATAATAATTCATAGTTCTTTGCCTTCCTCCTGAAAATATGCACCTTAGTTATGTGTTTACACACATTGTTAGTCCTTGTGAAGGCATTGGAACGTGCCACCTGCATAAGGATGTGTGTGTTTGCACAATTAAAGCCTGAGTCTGCAAACATTTACATCATTGAATCTGTATATGTGAAAAATAATGTTATTTTATGTTTATGAAAAATAGCAGTGCAAGCAAAAATTAAGCTGGAAAATTTATTTTATAATAAGCCCAGTAAAAGCTGACAGTATGTTGCTGGAAGGCCACCTGAAGCATGTATATTTGGTAGTGAGAATCAATCCACCTCACTTTGAGATCATTACCTGTATGGCAGGAACTTTTAGGAGGATTCATGAGAACTTCATGCTTTCTACTTTCATTGATATATCAACAATATCTAGAAATCCCCTCCAGTTCACTCAGTAATATTAAACTAGTGAGAGAAAACTGAAAGGATTGGACAGTTTGTCTGTGCATCAATTTATGGGTTTTTTTTACTTCAATGTGTATTACTGTGAAAGTATTTTAAGGTTTTTCCCCATGGTTAACCTTCTAGAAGAGTATAAGAAACCCTTAACATCAGTTTCTTGTAAAACAGATCATTTGACCTCAGAATCTGCACACACGTGCATGAATTTAATTTTGTGGGTCCAGTTGAAAATGCAGCTAAGACACTGGTAAATTAAAGGTTAATCCTTCAGTTGAAGTGCAGAAGTGTTTCCTCACTGCCTGCAGGTGGGAGATGAATATGCTAATTGGGCAAGCCTGACTTTCCAGTGATTTGCAGGTGAAAATGTAACTGGTGATAATTAAAGGCTAATTACCTTTAGCTGGCAAGTGGGAACCAGGTGTTCCAAAGCAAAAGAGAAAGATTCTACTCAGTGCTGGTAAGACCTTTGGAGGGGGGAGAGAGGGACTATGTTTGATTGTATTTTTTCCTCTGACCTTGAATTTTTTGGTTTTGGTAAAGTAGAGGACAGATATAAACCAGTAAGACATAACACTTAGTTTCCATCATTTTTGGGGGGTTATTTTCATTTAATTCTATAATCATTTTCCTGAAGAGATGACAAAACAGAGTTAGGTAGTGATTCTGGAAGTGTTTTGGCTATTTACATGTTAGCAATATTACCATCACAGGCAATATGGCCTGTTATGAATCTTATTTTTAAAACAGCTCCTTCTGAGATGCTCATTAAAGAAATCTCTTTCAATAGCTTGTGTCAATGACAGCTTTCAAAGGCACCCCTAAGAGTGAACCCTCAGACAGAATTAGAGCTTCCCACTTTTTTCCATCTTGCCTTTATGGTAGGATGCGTTAGCTTTTCTAGTCAGCCTTCCCTTTGAAAGATCCTGAGTTCAGAGAAGTTCAGGGTTTTACTTCCAGACTCCTTTCCTCTTTTACAAGGCAGTCTGGTCACTATGACCAGTAGTGTCGTGAAGGTATCTCTTTACTAGATTAGGTGCCATATCACTTACCTGGGAAGTAAACAACTCCACATCAGGATGGGGTAAATCTAAGCCTTTTGGTGACTGCTTGACACGTTTACTCTTTGTACCATTCGTGCACCATATATTTTACAGTGATTTTACAATTTAAAAAAAAAAAATCAAGTTCTGTTTAGTGAGTTATATGTAATTAATTACTGGTTGAGTCTATATATCATGACAATTAATCTCTTTGACTAGTAGGTGATGAATCTACAAACTCATTTCCTTAATGAACTCACTTTTTTCTTGCAAGGTACTGGGGTTGCAGTCACATGGACCATCACAGGTGTCTACAATAAACATTTAGGCTTTCCTATCACTCATTAGATCTGTACTTGGGCTCTAGGTTATTTGTAGGACCTACATATCTAATGTTCCTTTTCTTGGGCAGGTTTATAGGTGCTGAAACCTTAAAGTACTAACCAGGTAAGCGTCTGATTTATTTTTAAGCTATTCACTTTTAAAATGTGGCTTTCTTTGGCTATGTTATCTTTTTTACTTGGTCTGGTAGATATGTTCCAATTACACAAAATCTAACACTGAAGGTACAAAGAGGGAAAATACCAGTGGCACTAGTATTTAATTTTTAAGCAATATTTCAGAGGTTTATATATTCCTGTGGGACAGAAGGCGTGATAATTACCCCAGGTTGGGAAAAGAAGCTTTGAACTGGAATGAGGACAGAGACTCCTTGATCTCATTTTGGATGTTAGTATCTTAAGATATAATCTATCAGTGTATTATCTTAGAAAACTGTTTTACTAATTTGTATTTTAAAAACAGTTATCCCCATATGTGGGAGATAACACTTCAGGTTAAAATTTATTATGAAAGACTAGAGAGGTGTGTGTATATGTGTATGTTATATAAAATACATGCATTTCTTTATGGATCTGAGTGGAACTGCAGACTGTCCAGTTACCAACTGGAGATCTGGAGGGCATCCTTCAGAGGTAAAGTTGATTTCCAGCAAGATTGTCTGCTTGCAAAAGTGGGGAGACCTTTAGGGGCGACTGGCCGGGACAAACTGTGGCAGCAAAAGCCTGTGCATGCAGGCAGGCCAGCTTGCTTTCTCAGTTTTGCGTTAAAAATGTCAGGAGAATTGATGTGTCCTTTTGAACTTTTTTTTGATTCTACTGCATCAGCATCTTTTGCAGGAAAAAAAAAGTTGTACTAGTGCATTTTTTTTATTAGATCTAATTCTAATTCTGATTTCCATTAGAAAGAGATTGTATGTTCTTATAGCTGTACTTCTAGATGAAGGGAATTACAATGAGTCTTTCATTTTTATGGACAAGTATGTAAATAGAATGGTGGAATCCAATACTGTATAATTAAATTGATCACTAAGTCTGATGTGGTTTTGTTCCTGTAAGCCTCTCTGAAATATTTTATAGAAAGGAGGAGGAAGAAAAAAAAAAAAAAACTTTTTAAAAGCAGCAGCATAAATAGTAGCAACAATAGTTTATATGCATTTACTTATTAAAGCATTGAAACATTCAGATTCCTTATATGTTAGGTCAAATGGGCCTTGCAGGCTGCAAGGAGGAAATCAAATTATGTTCTACATATAGAAAATACTTTATAAACTGCAAACGCTGTAATTAGTAGAGCAAATTATGAAGAGCAGCATTTTGTGAAAATCTAGCACTATGCTTCGGCAGCGTAGGAACTTCAATGTAAAATTTATCTTGTACTAAAGATATTATTCTATTTGATTAGTTTGTTCCATCATCCTCTTTTTGGACACTTTATCTCTGGAAACACTCATGAGAAGAAAAAGAATAGGTGTTTATTTCTCACTAGCATTCTGTTTAGTAAATAATGAATCAAATAGCTATTCATTCAAATTTTCTCAAAGCTGCTTTACATGAGAAGGCATGGTTTGTTAGTGAATTCCCCAAAGTAGGAACTCTCCCACAAAGCCTCAATTTCTGTGCAGTGCCTTTGCACCCATTGGACTGATAGACAAGGATGTCTACAAATTATTTTAGATTTTCTTCTTTTCTTTGTAGCCTTTAAAAAATGTGTGAATTTTCATCCTGTTGATTGTTCTGCTCCATAATGGGCTTACTGGGATTTCTGTTTCAGGAAGATACCTGCTTGGCTTAAATAATCTTGCATTTCATTATATTTTAGCTCGCTTTATTTTATAGTACCTCTTTCCTTCCCACCCCCACTTTACTTGGGGAATACTCATCTTTGATGTGTGCATGAAGAACAGGTAATGAGGAAAATGGAAAAAAATATTTCTTAAAATTATTTCAATTTTTTTTAAACTCAATCTGGTTTTTCCTACTGTAGTGCAGTTAACAAAATTCAAATATATTTGTGTAGCATAGAATAGTGTTATAAAATATAATTAATAACAATATACAACCTAAGAAATAAATAGCTGTTTTCACATTATCAGCCAAGATTCAGAAAATCTTGTGGACAGAGAGCTTTCCTGTTCCTCTGATATGTATGTATGTCCTTGAATTTCACAGATACTGAAAAACTAGTTTATCACACTTCAGTAAGTTCCTTATGTCCTTGTTTTCCAACAGTGATAACTTAATTTTCTCAGTGAAGTGCTGGAAAATGCAACATTTCACAAAACAAATTATAACAGAGAAATAGAAAGCAATAGAAGAGGGTATTTTTCTTTTCTTCTTTACAAAAAGGTTTTTATTATTATTGCTGTTTAAAAAAAGACACTGAAATTTGAAGAATTTTTTTTGTTGTTTTTTTTTATCCTCAGGGAAGGAAGAAAAGGGAGAAACAAGCTTTGGTAGTTTAGTAGGTGTCTCGGAGCTCAAAAGAACTGGTTAAAAACAGCCAGATGGGGATAGAGGAAGGGAAGAACTATAATAATATGGTTTTGCTATTCTTTGATAAATGTTTGGTAAAATTTTTGAAATAACCCCTTTAGGCAATTTGATCTGCACTGTTCTTACAGTCTCTGTCAGGTTTGTGGAGGCTGCTATTAAAGCAGCTAAATGTGCCTGGTTTATCAGAGAGAGAAGGAAGATGCATCTAGATAATATGGCTGGATATAGATCCAGTTTTGAAAGCTGATGTGGGCTGTGCATTTACCATTTTCTGCCCAGAACATTTATGAGTAAATTATGTAGGTGTATGCAAGAAAGAGAGAAAGATACCTTGTTTATTATTTAGAAATAAAAGGGAGAATAAAATAATAAAAAAAGAGTAGTGTAGCCTCATAATATCCAGCTCCTGCCAGGAATCTGCTCCTGCACAGGCTCTCCACAGGCTGCAGCTGCCTTCAGGGCACATCCACACCTGCTCCAGTGTGGGGTCCTTCATGGGCTGCAGGTGGATATCTGCTCCACCATCATCTTCCATTGGGCTGCAGGGGGACAGCCTGCCTCTCCATGGTCTTCTCCACAGGCTGCAGGGGAATGTCTGCTTGGGCGCCTGGAGCAGCTTCTCCCCCTCCTCTGGACTTGGTGTCTGCAGGGCTGTTCCTCTCACATTTTTCTCACACCTCTCAGCTGCTGCACAGCGGTTTTTACCCTTTCTTAAATATGTTATCACAGAGGCACCACCAGCATCATTGATGGGCTCAGCTTTGGGCAGTGGTGCGTCTGTTTTGGAGCCAGCTGGCACTGGCTCAGTCCAACACGGGGGCAGCTCCTGGTCTCTTCTCACACAGGTTGCCCCTACAGACCCCCCTGCTACCAAAACCTTAGCAAGTAAATCCAATACAGCAGTTTATAAGCATGATAAAGAAAAAAAAAAAATCAAGCATCTTTGAAAGAGTCATTTTCCTGTTTATGAGGTGTATCAAATAGGTGTTATTTTACTTGTGTCCTGATCCATACTTACAAACCAGTTAACCTGACAGGGACTAGCTTTTCCTCATGTAGTGGTGTTACATGAATGATTTGCCTGGTCTGCTGCGATGTGACACTCATTTACGTGGCTGACCAGGTATCTTGGGGAAAAACTGTCCAGTTCATGCAGTTTAAAGCAGATCAGGATGAATTTATTAATGATGCAAAATTAAAAATAACACTTGGTGAAGTATACCTTCACTGACACAAAGAGTACCATACTTACATATCCCTCCAATGAATGGAAAATTTAATGTATGCAATAGATAGAGGACTGTTTGAGGAGAGGGGGACTGCTTTAGATTGGCTCACAAATCATTAAATATTCATTAATTCATTAAAGACAATTTTCTCAGAAATAATGCAATTTTCATTGAGAACACATAGAAGTAAAAAAGTTGAAAGTTGTGTTACTTTTAACCACAAACCAAAGGAATTTTTCTATATGTCCATGTTAGAAATAGGGGTGAATGTTTGAGTTTTTAATACATGCTTTAATAATGCTGCGATCTTTTTGGTTTTCAATAATGTAAAGATTTCCTAGTTGTCTTCTATTTTTCTGTGAGCACCTTTGTATATATAGGAAGACTTTTTTCTATAAGGCAGCAGTATAAATTAAGAGACCTAAAACTAAGTAGAGCTCAAGAGCTAGACTACAAAACCGCAAAGCTGTGCACAAGCTGATGAGTGAGTGGAGGAACACTATTTTCCTTGAACAAGGGAAGATTTAAGAATGTCAACTTTCTAAGGTCTTGGGAGATCCTTACATAAGCAGGATATTTAAATAGCTCCCTAACTCTCTCTGCAGATTCTTTGCCCTCTGATCACTATCTAAATGTGCGAGCATGCTTGCATTGCGGATATGGCCCGGTCGGAGCCCCGCTGAAGCCTGGTGCCCTTGGGCATGTTTCATTTGACATAGTATTACAAGGTCAGATTGGTGTGTTTGAAGTAAAGCAGGAAACCTGTTGCGTACGTTCATAAAACTCAGGGCTACCTGGTGAATGCTGACACAAATCTCTTTTGTGTTTACCTCATCAGCTGCTTTAGATACTGACACAGACTCCCCACCAGGTCCATGGTCTTGTGTTACAAAGAGGTCAACAAGCACCAATAGTAGCTGATTGTGTCTTTGCCACTTCCCCATAGGTTATTCCTGTTCCCCTGAATTACAGCGTCTCCATCCCTTATGCATGTTGCTAAAGGAGTTTATATAGCTCTGCAGTAAACTATCAATAATCAGTGTCAACTCTCTAAGGAAAAAGTGGTACTTTAAAAAAAAAAAAACAACAAAAAACTGAAAAGCAAGTCTGATTTAAAAAAATAAAAACAAAAAAACCCCACCCCACAAACAAGAAAACCTAACAAAACAACACCCACCAGAAACACGCAAACCCCCCTAATATGCCAATATGTCTCCAGAATTAATTTAGGCAATAGAAAATGGAGGGCGGGGGAGTGGGAAGAGGTGTTTCTATTGATATAGTTACACGCTTTCAAAATTTTTCATATATGAAGGTGCTGTCTACGAAAAGGATGAAAATGTTTTTAATTTCATTTAGAGCTATAGCAGCTAACTGTCAGAAAGTTGTGAGCATCAGAAAGTGATGTTAACTTTTTTACGGACACAAAATATTTACTGCTGATTGATTCAAATGAAATAACCTTTTTCTTCTAAGACCTGAGAAATCATTGTGCCATTTATTTCAGTTCTCAGTAATTCCTCCTTGGGAGAAGGGGAAAAATTCTAAACATTTGACTTCAGAATTACATTCTGATTATAAGTCTACTTAATTTTGGCAGTTAAAGGCAATATATGTTCACAACTGCAAATACAACTAAACGCATCCTTTTAATCCACTAGCTCTTTTTGTGACTGTAAATACCATCACTTACAGCTTTAAAGTACTTAGAACACTTCAGTAATTTCTTATTACTTATGACATGCTTGATATAGGTCCTGAAGTAATTAACAGAAAAGGTTTGGTTTTGATTTGGGTATGGCTTTTTGGTGGTGTTTTGGTGGGAGTTTTTTTTCAAATAACAATATAATCCATAAGTTTGTTAAAAGTCATTGCTAACATGGGTGCATATCAACAACATGGTCATGAAAGTATAATTAGGTTTACCTTTGGCTGCAGCTCCAGTGTTTAGTGACTTCAATATGTTACACTCCAGTGCAAAGTTTACTAGGGCCAAAAGTAGTACATCGTGCAAGTGGAAATCACGTGTATCGATCTTTCTGGGCTGACTGCCTCGATGACTTCATTCAGCATTGGTAGATACCAGAGCTAACAAATATACATGGAAACATACTCTATTTAGTGCTCGTTATGTTTAATACAGCAGAATATATAACCTATGTCATTGGTACGTTACTGTCCATTTCTTTAGGAAAGCCATGTAAAACATTAGGCAGACAAAAGATGCAGTTTAGCATGGAATAGTAGACTGTGTAATCAACTTCTTTACACAGCTTTAGGGTGACCATACATACACTGAGTCAAATCATCAGAAACCATATGAAAGGGGTATGAGAAGCACAGTTTAATTTAGGCTAATTGCATTGTCTTGGCCGTGACCCCTTGTTTCCTAAATGGCTCCTGTTCTCAAAATACTAACTGTCGCTAATCCACTTTGCCTAACGCTTTACTTTCAGTAGGTGATTTCTGTAGGATGGCTGAGGCTCCACACACTACATGGCAACTCCCATGCTCAGCTCCACGGGAGTTACATCTTTACAAACTTTTGATGGGGCTTGTAATATTCTTCCTGAACGTGGTTCTTCATTTATTTGCAAAGTTGCACCAATTACACACTTCCATTAGGAAAAGAATGTGGATTTAGAGTTAAGATAAAGCTTTCTTTGGTTAAAAAAAAAAAAAAAAAACAACAAAAACCCCAAAACATATCAGTCTGACTCCTTGTATCTGATAATCACTATAAATAGGTGGGAATTCATGTTGTTCAATGAATGCTTTCACTCTTTGAACATAACGCTGTTACTGAATGAGTATTTTATCAGAATAATTTCTGCTTGGTTGCTAGCAAAACAAGCTCTCAAGTTTAAATAAAATTTTGAACCGAAAAAATTAGCTGTACATGACTTCATTTGAAATATTAGTAATACCTTTAAAGTATGAGTTCTCTGACAATGATTAAAAAGATACACCAATATGTTCCTCTCTTGTCCCTTAATTAGTAAAGCTTATCTTTTTGGCTGAAGAGTATTTGGAAAAGTACACTAATTGTCAAGTAAGTGCATGATGTAAGTCTGGGTTTTTTCCAGATTGAACAGGGACTTGAATTGGTACCCTTGAAGATGAGACAGTTATGTTAACAGCAGCCTAATACTGACATTCTCATAGATTGTTTTCTGTCAAGATTTGGGATTTTTGTGTGTATTTTTTTTTTATTTATGAAGATTGGTTAGCTTCAGATACAGAAAGTGTCTGGAGGTGGCCTTCTTAAGAGCTAGGGAGATCACAAAAGAGACAAAGTGTCTGAGGAGTTTCATTATTCCTATTCATATCGCTTTCTCAGCTGATAGCAGTTTTAACAAGCTGCTTTTCATCAAAATGAGGATTGCGACTAACAACGCGGGATGCAGAAGCCCGGGCTCTGCAGAGCTGCAGGTCTGACCGCTGCCAGGCTTTCTCCCTGCCATGCCATGTAAAACAGAAGCTGTTCTCCTCAGCCATCTGCAAAAGGTTCAGAAAGGAGCAACCTTCACAAAAGTCAGCAGTTCCTCGAGATGGGAATAAGTGTATTTGGCAATTAGCAATTATCAGGTGTCAGGCAGTCTCAGAATGACGAGTGCCAAGTGTGTCGACGTGGACTGTGAGCTGGTTATATGTATATATATAAAATATTCTATCTGTGCTGGTTCAGCCTGAAGTCTGAGTGTCATGAATATCAACTAGGGCTTTTTGTAATTGCATGTGGTTCTCTGTGTTAGTGGCTTAAAGTTACTAGGTGAAAGTTTTGACAATGACTTGAAAGACATTTCTTTAGTAGCCCATAACAACCAGAGGAACTTCAGGTTTTGCAGATGTTTAATTGGACTTTAATTGTGCATCTTAAGTTAATATAATGTTCACAGAAGTAATAAATTTCCCCGCTTAATTCCAGTAAATTTGTGAAGCAGAGTTCTAGATGCAAATCTCAGTGAGGACGCTTTTATTACACATAAGCAGAGCTAATTACTGAAATCTTTTATGAAGCAATTATTAATAATGCTGGAATGTTTAATAAGGAAATCTGATCTTTGAATTGGTTATGCAACCTAGACTTATGTATATGTGGGTATATGGGATTTTTTTCTGAATGAATTTAAAGGTTGTTAGGTTTTTGTTTGGGTATGCTGTGATTGTTTGGGGGGAAGCTGTGTGGTGGTTGGATTTTTTTGTTTTAAAATAAAAACAAACAACTTGTTCAAGGCAAGTTCTAATGTCTGAGGTTTACCAGCTCTCTATTGCTTTTTGTTACTGCTGTGTTATTCTCTGTAATTCCAGTGAAACCGTCAAGCCTCCAAACCTGACAGGCAGCACAGGCTTCTGTCACAGCTGTATGCTGAGAAAGGCAGGGAACCTCATTCCATGAAACTTGCCTGGAGAAGGACCTTGGGGATAAAATGTTGACACACTTAGTTGTTCACCTGCAGAGGGTAGCTGGCAATTACATCAGGCAATCAGAGATAGGGTTGCTCTTGCAGTTTCTCAATTTGAATTGGCAAGAAAACTTGTAATTTTCTTTCTGGTGGGTCTGAAGGGTATCAGTCTGGGATAGCTGGATATGAACTAATTATAATCTAAATAAATAATGGTACCGATGACAGAATTGTATTCTGCGATTTAGGAAATTTATTTTGCATACTGTATTCCTCTATTGTCTCTAAAAATCAAGAAAAAGGGTTTGAAGTACAATAGCTCCTGAATTTCTAAATACAGTACTTTTTATCAGGTCACTTATTTCCTTCTTGTTCTTTAGATTCTTTCTGTTCTTTTGGTTCTTTCTTACTTGAATCAGCAGCATGAGAGCTGTCTCATCTGTGTTATTTCTGACTGACCTCACAAAGTGCTTTTTCTTTAGCTCACCAATTTTTTGTCAGTTCCAGTAAGAATATCTGAATAGTTTATATATGAATTAACTCTAGTTCTTTGTGTCTAGGGACATTCATTACAGTTTTCAGTGCCCATGAACAGTCATAAAAGCATTTAACATTAATGCAAATTTAAATTTAGTTGACTAGGTAATAAATCACTCTGTTCCCCCCCCCCCTTTTATCTTTTAGATCTCTACTGCATTTGCTATACAGCAGATGTACATTTCATTTCCTGTTACCACTCCTGCCTGTGATGCAATTTTACCATTTTACATTTGTCTTCATATTAATAACCTCTTTTCTGGTGATCAAAATACTTGATCTGAGACAAGTCTTTATTATTATTGTCATTGATATATAGAAGGTCCCTTTTAAGATTTTTCTGGTTGCATTTTTTTTTTACATCTTCAAAACACATTGATTTGCCTCTGTGCATACTCTAACATTTTGCATTTGGGAATATTCCCTTGAAAACAAACCTGCCAGGTCTTGAGGGACAGGCCACATCTGCCTGGGAACCATTTTGTTCACCCTCTGCAGTGGCCATACTTTAACCAGATTTATTTTTGATGGGCACTATTTCAGTAAATGTGTTAAGTGACATTGAGCCTCTAGTAAACCCTGCCTGGATAGTCCTTGTTTACAGAAGAAATATTGTTTACCTCCTCCTCATCTAGATCAGAGGTAGCTGCAGAAGATAGTGGAGATCCCTGACAAGCTCCTTAGAGCTTGAACTTCTGCTGCTGGTCACTTGAGTCAAATAACATTTCTAGCAGTTTTCACACAGAAGTGTTTCATTATGTTGTCAGGCATGAAAATTGTATTGCCGCTATCTACAAGTGTTTTTAGAAGAAGTGACAGCTTTTTGATTTATGTGTCTTTAAGATTCTAGTTGAAGCTGGTGATGATATATGACACCAAAGAGGAGACAAGCTTTTTCACTGTGAGAGCTTAAGAAGGAAAAGTACTCTTTACTGCTTCTCACAATCCAAATTAAGCTTTCTGTTGGGCAATATGAGAGAGGAGACATTTTAAGACTGCGTAGAAAGAAAGCTCTGTTTCAGAACCATCCAAATGTGACTCACCCTATTTATGATAAATGTTCCAGCTGTACTTGGAGGTTAATCTTAGCTTCCTTGAACATGTACATGGTTGTGTTGAAAAGACTGAGAAGTAGTGAGTGTAAGTTCTTCCCAGAAAAGTTCCCACTTTGAAGAAGGGGAGGGAGAGAGAAACAAACCTTTTATTTATGCCAGCTATTGTAATGAGTGTTGTGACATTTCCTGGGCTGACCAGAAGGACAAAGAGGAATAATAATAAAAGATAAAGAGAAAATTATTTATGTAAAAGCTTGAGGGTTTTTAAAGTATGAATTAGGATATATACTCACTATTTTAAATTATGAATCTGTTTCATCAACAGTCTTCTGATGTTCTAGATTCTCTTCTTGCTATGCCACTTGTTTTGCAACTAAACCACTTCATATTCATAAATGTTCTCGGTCATAAATTTGTCTCTTGGGATGATTAAAATATATCAGAGAGTTTTCAGTCTTTTATGTACTTTTGTTTCAAATGTGTGCAATCTATAAGGGAAAGGAAGTTAGAAATGTATTTTCCGAGTAGCAGGAAAAGGCAGATATCAAACTAAAATATTATTGGGGCTTTTTCACTGGGACAGTTTAGGTATTTAAATAGGAAGCACTGAATACGAAAATGTCTTTCTGAAGTTTCTTTGTTCTGTGATTAAAAAGCTTTCACATTATTTCCCTAAAACTTAGTACAGATGAAACAACATAGAATCTTTTATGTTAGTATTAGTGAAATAAAATCTAACTAACCTGGGCTGGAAAAAAATCCCAGACAAAACCGATTCAATAAATAGAGTCACGGCTGTACTTTAAAACTCACTATTTCTTTATACTAAAAAGACTGTGAGGCTGCAAGAGCCTGATTGGCTTCTGAAGTGAAACTTTTTTCTTCCCTAATGCAAGATAAATGCAAGTAAACAGCAGATGTTAAAATTTTCAGATATTTAAGACATCAAAGTTTCCTTCCAGTGACATATATGGGAGATTTAAATAGAGATCTCATTTTAAAATCAGCAGGAGATATCTGAGAAACATATTGCTGAGAAAGAAATAAGAAATTTGCCGAGTACAATCCAGTCAATATATTATTGTATGCCAACAATCCGAGAAGAGTAAGATTGGTATCTGAGAGCTTTTCAGCAGCAGTATCTGGTCAATACCTTAAGCAAAAGTTTTATTTGTTTCTTCAGAATAAATATAATTTCTTTAATATTAATTATGAAAAATATACATACATATCCAGATCAGAGCATTAAGATTTTAACATCATGAGTAGAACTCTCTTTCTCCCTAAGACAATATTGCTTCCAATTCCCCAATTTGTCTCATAACTTATGCCTGGACGGACAATTTAAAAATAAATAAATTCAATAAAGAGATCCAGTCTTGTTTGAAACAAGTCAAGTGGGAGAGTATCTATCCCGTCCCCTGGTATTTTTTTTTTTCATAAGGTTAATTACCTATGCTGTTTAAAGTTTGCTGTGAATCAGAGTACAGCTTATCGAAAGAACGCAGATCTCAGCTGCTTGTATTTTCTTTGTTCTCCCTTAATGTATTTTTTTCCTAAGCTGTATTTAAAGAGTGGGCCAGAAGGGCAGAAACAAACAGACATTTATTTCTGTCTTAGAACCTACCATTTGATCTTTTATTTTCTTTTAGTAGTGTATAGAGCCAGTTAAAACTCTTGCCGTTTAGAAGTGTGTCCCATTGATCTTTTGGAACAGCGCTAGTTTGGACCTTCAGTTCTCAGCCAGAGTTTGGCACCACGCTGATCATTTCTGTGCTGTGTAATGGATTTGTCACAGCGGTATTTATAAAGAATCTTTTCTTGAAAATAAAAAGACATCTTCACCCTATCTCCCCTCCCCAAAAGGGGAGTTAAAGGAAAAAAAAAAAAAAAGGTAGACTGAAAAAGACACTGCCAAACTCTGTGGGAAGAAGAGAAGTAGGAAATAAAGTGGGAAGAAAATTTGTTAAATCTGGTGCTTATGTAACGGCAGCAACTTCACTAAATGGCAGTACAGAGCAAGATGAAGAGGAGTCTGCAATTCAGGCTATCTTTCAAAATTAAAAACACTGTAAGCAAAAAGATGGATCCAATACATTCAAATACCTAAGAAACTTTTAAAAGAAAAGGTTCTAAAGACTACAGAGTCTACAGGCTTGCTATCATCCGTGCTTTCCCAGACACAGCTATTGTTTCCCTAAAAATATAGTTTTACAGTGATTCTAGCTTACTGAGTATGGGGATACACATATGTTGATAAATTAATGCTGCATTTTTAAAAAGTCGCATCACAATCACAGAGGAATTTCTGTTTAAATGCCTAGTTTCTAGCTTTCATGTAAGAATATATATAACCCATTTCCTTTACACTGTCACTCTTCTTAAAAGCACATGGATAATTATAATTGTAAATAAGCATTATATAATTAAAATATAAATCAGCATTAAAATTTTTAAAATTAGTTTTCCTTTGAATGCTTTCATTTCTGCTCTATTATAAATGATGGATTAATTTCCATGCATTCCATTTAAATACCTTTGAGCAAAAGCAATGATTTCACTGCTCAAAATACTAACTTCCTGCAGCAATTTATATTATTTAATTACTGGTATCATAGTGCGAACTATGGTATCTTACCCTTAATTTCCAGAGGAAAAAAAAGATTATAAAACCTTTCCAAATTCTTTAGTCTACTTTTTTTTTTTGTTTGCTTGATGCATTAAGAAAAGATCGATAGTAAATAGAGATTAAAGAATGCTATTTGATTCTGAAGTCCTCACCTCTTGCTAATGAAAGATTTCAAGTCAAATAACACAGTAAAAGCTCAGTCAGGCTAACTTTTTAATATAGCAAAACCTGGATTTAATCTTGAAAGACTCCATCCTCGCAGGACCTTTTTTGTTGAGTTTTGTTTCTCACAAAACTGTTACATCACAAACTGGCCCTACAGAATGCCACAGGTGAGCATATTTATCCTAGAAATAACAGATTTCGGATGTTGTATCCAGAAGGGCAAAGGAAGAACTCTGGGAGTGTCTTGGGGTGACTGAGTAAGAGTTGGAGGAAGCTGAACAATGTATTTCTATGACGTACATGCATGTTCCTCTAGGCCTATATGTATCTTGTTTGTGGTACTACCACTTCTATTATCATGATTTGAGCAAACATTTGCATAAAGAATTTCAGCCTTGCTTATCAGGACTACTACTCAAGTATTTGCATGCTCGTGAGCAATCCGTAATCAGTTTTTAGAGGTTCCTCGGCCCTAAAAATAGTTGTAATGTATAGAGTCCCAGAGAGGTGCGTTCTTGTTTTGTTTGCCTTAGGTGAGGGTCTTGGAGTTTAACAGCATAATTTTCAATGGAGTTTTATTTTCTTCCTTGCATCCTCATGCAGGATTTTGGTTCTCTGGAGAGAGATGTTTCCAGAGACAACCTTCCCTAATGAAGGGACTGATCTTTCCAGTTACTGCCACTATATGGTTTTTCAGAACAGGGAGAATTCCAGTATAATAAATCCTGATATCACATCAAGATGCCTTTGAGGTTTCTTATTCAGATAGTTCAGTGTAAGTCTGCTACTATCTTACCCCAGATGAGCTTTCAAAGGCACTGTGTTCAAAGGTACACTGACTGCCCTTTTCAACTATTAATCACTTCAGTACTTGGTGAACTATTTTCTACGCTAAGGAAGAAATTATACTTGCTAGATACTCCATCTCGCAAGCAATCCAAAGTGATGAATGCTGCGTGCTACTGATGAGCATTGCAACATAGAAGTTGTATTTCCTCAGTGTGATCCAGGCAATGGCAAAGGTGTGGAAAAATTAATACATTCTTATTTCTGATAGTTTTATGGTTTTTCATGAATGATCATAAAATATTCTTACGGACTTGTAACTGTAAATACACATGTGTATATTTTACTGACTGCAGTCAAGCTTGTTTAAAATATGAGCCTTCACAACTCTGTTTCAGGCCTGGCTGGTGAAACAGTGGCTGATTCTAAAGTTGCAGTATTGATAGTTATATGCTGTATTTACAGAAAATTGGTTTTATTGCATTATGGAAAACCTGTAAGCAGCATTTGATTTCTGATTTTTTTTTTAAATCCTGTGCTTTGGGAAGCTTTTGTGCTAATGGTTGTCTGTGGCAGCTCATTATTTAAACAGAGTGAACTACAGCATTATTAGTGGTGTGGAAACGAGCACATCTAAGGTGCAGAAGCCAATTTTGTTCAAAAAATGAAATCTTGCTTCATCTGAAAACTTGGGGTTTGTTAGAGCACTGGTGACTTAAGATAATCGTCTCATCGTGAATTAACAAACCTGACACTGGCAGATGCACAGAGGTAATCTGGGCGTTGACGGAGCAACAGCGGGAGATTTAAAGGCGGTGTAGCTGAAACCAGCAGCCAAACGCCGAGGCAGCTGCCCCGGGGCCGGCCGGGCCCGCCGGGAGCGCAGACGCCGCGCCCAGGGCTTCCCTCAGGCGGGGAGAAACCCGCCGGCTGCCGGCAGCTCTCGCGAGAGGCGCTGGCGGGGGCCTGGGCGTTGCCGGAGCAACCGCGGCCGCCCGCGCAGCAGCTGAGCCGCCTGCGGAGCGCGAGCTGCCAGCCTGAGGGCGGGAAGGGTGTGGTTCCCCTGCCAGCTCGGACCGTCACGTCGGTCGGTGGTCGTCACCCTCCTCCCAGACGGAGCTCAGCGGTGGTGTCCACCCGGCGGAGCGCCGTGTCCTCTGCCCTCACCAGAAGGGATGTGGCAGCCCAGAGAGGGCTCCCAGTAAAACGGGCAGCTGCCCAGGCCCGGGCTGCAGGGCATGGCAGGGCCTCTAGCTGTACCTGATGGCACCAGCCAGAACAGCTCTGAGGGGTGACCAAGCAGATGATCTGCTCGGCCTGGCGGCAGAGCTTTGGGAGGAGCATCGGGGAGGCTGGGAAAGAGAACTGTGCTCTGCCCTCCCCAAGACACAAACATCTGCCAGAAAGAAAAACAAAACCACAATCTGGTAGATCTTTAAAGATGCTTTCCATAGAGCCCAAGAGCTCTCAAGCCCCATGTGTAAAAAAAAAAAAAAAAAATCAAGGAAGGAAGGCAAGAGACCAGCATGGATGAGTCAAAACCTGCTGGTCAAACTGGAGGGCAAGAAGGAAATGCACAGGCAGTGGGAGCAGGGACAGGTATCCTGGGAAGAGTATGGGGTACTGCCCAGTTGTGTAGGGATGGGGTGAGAAAGGCCAAGGCACAGCTGGTGCTGAACTTGGCAAGGGACACAAGGAGTAGTAAGACAGGCTTCTACAGGTCTGTCACCAGAAAAGGAAGGTTAGAGTGTACCCCGCCAATGAACACAACTGGCAAACTGGTAACAGATAAGGAGAAGGCTGAGGTACTCAACAACTATTTTGCCTCAGTCTTTACTGGCAACCTCTGTTCCCACACCTCTCAAGTGGATGGACCTCAGGGCAGGGACTGGGGGAGCAAAGTCCTTCCCTCTATAAGAGAGGATTGGGTTTGTGACCAGCTAAGGAACCTGAACATACATAAGTCTATGGGACCTGATGAGATGTATCCCAGCGTCCTGAAGGCTGATGTAGTTGCCAAGCCACTCTCCATAGTATTTGAAAAAGTCATGGCAGTCAGGTGAAGACCCTGGCAACTAGAAAAAGGGAAACATTGTACCCATTTTTTAAAAAAATAGAAAGGAGGGCCCTGGGAACTACTGACCTGTCAGCCTCACCTCTGTGCTTGGGAAGATCATGGAACAGATGCTCCTTAGAAGCTACATTAAGGCACATGGAGGACAGGGAGGTGACTCGAGACAGCAAGCATGGCTTCACCAAGGACAAGTCTTGCCTGAGCAACCTAGTGGCCTTCTATGATGTGTGACTGCATCAGTGGACAAGGGCAGAGGTACGGATATCTTCTGTCTGGATTTCTGTAAGGCCTTTGACACGATTCCTCACAACATCCTTCTCTCTAAATTGGAGAGAGATGGATTTGATGGGTAGGCTATTGAGTGGATAAGGAATTGGCTGGATGGTCACATTCAGAGGGTAGTGGTCAACAGCTCAGTGTCCAGATGGGGATCATTGATGAGTGGTGTCCCTCAGGTATCTGTACTGGAACCAGTACGGTTTAATATCTTCATCGATGACATAGATAAATTTGCAGATGACACCAAGCTGAGTGGTGCGGTTGACATGCCTGAGGGATGGGATGCCATTCAGATCGACCTGGACAAGCTCAGAAAGTGGGCCCGTGTGAACCTCTTGACTTTTTAATAGGGCTTGTAGCGATAGAACAAGCAGTAAGGCTTTTAAACTAAAAGAGAGTATGTTTAGATTGGATATAAGGAGAAAAAAAATCTTTTATGATGAGGATGGTGAAACACGAATAGGTTGCCCAGAGAGGTTGTAGATGCCCTGCCCCTTGGAAACATTCAAGGTCAGCTTGGACAGGGCTTTGGGCACCCTGATTTAGTTGAAGATGTCCCTGCTCGTTGCAAGGGGATTGAACTAGATGACCTTTAAAGATCCCTTCCAACCCAAACCGTTCTATGATTCTGTGATCTTTGTTAGTATATTTGGGAATATTTAGCGAGTTGATACAGGCAGAGGAACAAGAGACGATGGGCGTAATTAGAAACAGAAGTAGTAGCTACCCTCTGCTTTATAATGGGGGTTCACAGCAGATATAAGAAACATTTTCCCTATGAGGACAGCTAAAGTGTGCTGCAGACTGCCTGGAGAAGCTGTGCAGTCTCCATCCTTGGGGTTTTTCAAGACTGACCAGATAAAGCTCTGAGCAGCATGGACTGGCCTCCAAGCTGATCCTGCTGTGAGCAGCCAGTTGGACTAGAGACCTCCTGGGGTCCCTTCCCACCTGGATTATCCCATGATCCTTTGAAGAGTCTGTTCAGCTCTGTCATGAACAGTTTCTGAGGTTTGTTAATAAAATAGGAAGAGATCAATGAAAAATTACAAAAGCTAATTAAAGGTTTGAAACACTTTTTTTTTTTTTTTAAATAGAAATAGTCTATAGTTTTATGTGGTTTATTTATAAATAGGGAATTTAAATGGTAATTTGATCAGATTATATACTTATTACATGGGAGGGGAAACTTTGATAATGTGTTCTTCAGTCCAGCAGAGAGAAATACAAGATTGGAGGCTGGAAGCAGATGATAGGTATATTGAAATCAGATATTAGATTTTCCTAAAAGCAAAATAAAATTAAAATGAGGTCATTTAACTGGAAGGCTAACTAAGTGTTTTGGTTGATTGGCCATCACTGGTAATTTTAAAATCAGGTTCAGATGCTATTTCTAAATTAGGTAGTCTGATTCAAATTGAACCAAATCAGAAAAGTCATGTGACCTGTGTTATGTAAGAAGATGAATTAGATGAGCACACTGAGTACCTCCAGTCCTCTAATTTATGGAAATGAAAAATAATTCAGTCCAACCTGACAGCGATGCCAACCAACACAGCAGTTTCTTTGGCTTGGACTAATTTTGAAAAATCAGATATCTTCCTTCATCTAAGAAACAAGGTTATTTAAGGAAGTGGGATATCTGACTATACTGAGTTTTAATGCTAAAATGCATAGTGTTGCACTACATCCATGACAGTGGCACCAGCACACACAGACCAAGAATCTGGCTATGAATATGTAGAGAAAAGGAGGGGAAAAAAACAGATTTTTGTAGTTCAAGAGAGAGTGGGAGCTAAGAAAAATCAAATAACTGTGAAGGACACTCAATTCCTTTCCTTCCTCAATCTAGGCTACATTTTTTTCTATGCTTGGAGCCATTAATGATCACAATCAATAGTAATCTGATGGCTTCAGAACTTTAATGTGTTCTCAAGGAAAAATAATTACTACCTAATTTATCTGGAAATACCAGAACATAGTGAGTTTTTCAGTAAGTTGTAGACATTGTTTTGTCAGAGCATTTTGCTTGGAAACACAGTAATATGGTTTATGTCAACTCCAAAAAGTGTTTTGACCAGTAATCTGAATCATTGAAATTAAACTTCACTATAAATCCTAAATCATTCAGCTTCTGGATCATTCATCCAGAAGCACTACAACAAGCTGGTTCAAAATTTCTATAGTACTTTTATAAATGTGTAACTCCATCATCTGACAATCTTAAGGCATGCCTAAATTGTGCAAAGCTATGATGCACAGACCTACATTCAGGTGCTGGTCAATAGACTATAGTAACCTGCAGATGGGAGATATGTGTTGACCCAGTGCTACGTTTGATCTGATAGGGATAACTGCAGCCTTTAATTGGTCAGGTATAGGTCTGTGCTAAAATGGCTGTACTGCTTCTGGATTAGACAGCACGATGGTGCTGCGATGATAACTGGTGCCAGCTTGGTTTGTTTTCATGAAGCACTGTAAGCTTAGAAACCCATATTTCTAGGTTTTTGCAACCTGGAGAAAAAAATTGTTCCAGGAATTTAAAAGAAATTAAAATGCTTTCTTCAAAATACAGATATGAGTTAAAAATGCTAAAGAAGCAGGTGAGACACGTTTCAGTCGCTGCTTTCGTTTGCATATTTGTGTCTTTCCGTATCCATTTTAGATACCACATTCATGTCTTAAAGTACCACCTACAGCTCATACAAAGAATTTGTGTTACAAACTTGAAAGAATGAAAGTAGTAGGTGCGGATGAGAGGGAAAGAGGTGCAGAGTGCTGCCTGTATTGCCTCACTGCATTAAAACCCACGTCATATATCTTTTACTCTGTGTGTATAAGAGTATAACTCTTCTCCTTTGCCATAGCGTTCATGGCTATGGAACCATCAGATACAAGTTTTGAGTAATTGCGTAAATGTTAAACAAGCAGGGTAGAGGTCACTGGGTTAATTATTTACCCTATATCCCTCTGGAAAAGGAAAACAACATAAACAACTTTTATTCATCTAAATGAGGCTGCTACTTGTACATAATCTCATACAGCCTCTGCCATTGATAGGGCTGAGTGGGGTATAGTATCACATGAAAATGAAAAGCTGTAACAGTGAAAAGAAATTGCATGAATCTCATTATCATGAATATAGCACTACAGCAGCACTTAACAACACTCATATTTTCTGATGGGAAGATGAGCATTTTATCTCATCTGTTTTTAAGTCAGTCTTTTGTTGGGTTTTTTCCAGACTAGTTAGAAAAGTGAGTTTATACCCCCCACCCTGCAAAGGTAAAAAGTTAGAGTGTATTCTATTCAAAACAGGCACACTGTTATGGCTGCCTTCCAGCCTATGTATCATGGTTTTCCTTCTTCACATGAAATCAGAATAAAACTCTAGTCCAGACATACCTATTATAACTTGCATTATAACAGAAATGAAAGAGTTCAGATGGTTTTATTTCAATATTTTAAAAAGTTATCATCTACTTCAATTGTGCTGAAATTTGGAACTCCCATGGGGGAACTGGGTAGATTTGCATTCCAGTGTTTTGATTAAATGAGCAGGAAGTCCCTCATAAGCAAAGTAAGAAAATCCCTTCCCCAGATTTATTTATTTACTTATTTATTTTCCCTTGGATGACAGAAAGTATGCCTGTGTAGCCACACCTTGAGCACAGGGCAGAACTTGCGTGGCTGGGAACCAGCAGCAGGCTGGAAGCAGTAGCTGATTTAGCATGGCCAGAAATCGGAGCCTGCCCCAGAGGGTCTCATGTACAAAGGCTTACCCAATTCCCACCTGATACCTACTATTTTCAGGGGGAATCAACACTAAAGCAGTTTTCTAAAAAAGGCTAAGTAGTCTCAGTAGGTGTGAGTCTAGCCTAAAAACATACGGGCAGATCGGGTAGCCAAGGAGCTTTGTAGCCTGCTGGTTTTCATGTGGTGTGGGTGACTTGAAGGGATGTGCAATGGCTGTTGAGCCTCATCCTTCTGTATCTCTCCACTAGCCAGCATCAAACTGCATCCAAATCCTGACAGGAATCCTGAAAGGGAAAAGGGATAGCAAGCATGTGCCTGACGCCCAGGTTTTCAATATGGGAAAATGTAATCTAAGCACATGGTAAAATTCAGAAGGCACTCTGTTTTATCAAGAAAAGCAAGCGGCGTATTTACCTGTAAAGACATTTGGAAGGAGTGAATGAGGATTAAGAGGGAAGTAGCAGGGGAAAAGTAGTTTGGATTGCTAGAAAGGAGGAAGAACGAGGACAGCTAAGGAGTAGGGGAGAGAGGAGGGAGAAGAAGCTGCTGAGCAGTACAAGCGATGGAAGAATTTAGAGATAGGTATCATCTGAGTCCCATGTTTTCCCATTTTTGCTCTGGAATATGTGTAGTCTGTCCCCCTGGCATGTTTATGCCTCCCTTGCTGTTTTTTGGTATGAGCTGCAGACATGGGAGGGTAATGGTGTTTTTCAGGATGAGAATATCTCTTACCAGACCCCCAGTGTGGAGTTACTGGTGAGGCTCAGTGTGGGGGGGGCAAGGAGGATTGGGAGGCAAGGGGAAAAGCAGAGCACTTTCCTTTGAGTCCTGCAGGAGAATATGAAAGGATGTTTCAGCCTTTTTTTTTGGTCCTAATCATTATCTTATTTGGTTGTATCTTCTAAGAAATCTTTCTACAACTCGTATTCAACCTTACTTTGCTAGTTTTAGTTTACAACTTCTGAATTTCTTGAATCAAAACTGATACCCACAGAAAATCTTGTCTGGCTACGTTAACTGCATCAGAGCAGTTTTCACTTCTTCAAAGATGGACGTCTCAGTTCCTTTCTTTCAAAATAAACTCTTGTGTTAGAGAGCTTTAAATGTAGCAGAAGGTTTATTCAAGTTCCTATGTGTAATGCAGGGAAGAAAAAAGGCTTAAAACTACTCTTTGTATGACTGATTGTTAATGACCCCAGCTGAAATAAAATAATCAATAAATATACATACTAATTTTGAAGTTTAATATACTCTTGTGTTCACACTCAATTTTCAACAGGCAGTGCATTAAAGGAGAAAAGTCTAAAGCTGTACTTAGCATGACCTATTGTTGGTGACAACAATGAAATGAAAATCTTCAGTAGGTGTATTATATACTTTGGAGGTTAATAATTACTCAGTACTCATTCCATAAAGTAGTTGATAAAGAGTTTTCTCCCCCCCCCCCCCCTTTTTTTTTTCTTTTTTGACTGCTAGTTTATATGGTCCTTTCTCTACACCCACTCTGAACACATTTTAGGCACATAATACCTGGTGTTTTCAATACTCTCAGGCAGGTAGGCATATAAAATGGAGTACCATAGCATGAGTAATTTATACCCACAAGTAAATTTTGGTCCCAAAATTGCATTTGCGAGCTTATAAGCTGTTTTCCTTTAAAAATAAGGTTGACTTTCATGAAATACATTTGTAATTGTGCCCCCAAGTATGCATAACTTGTTGTTCTGTACTGGAAACTCCAAGAAAAAAAAACAAATCATTTCTATTGACAAAGTATGTGAAGTTATGTTAGAATGAAACCCTACTGAGACCTAATCTATCCAGGCTCTTTTTGGTGTAGTGCAAAGAACCACAGCGTGCTTGCAGATAAACAGGATCCCACTGTGATTTTCTAGGACTCTGAAAATAGACGAGTCCTTACCTCTGAAATTTATATTAGTGGAATGTACAGAAGCAGGGCTTGATTCTGGCTGAGAATATGGCAGATGCTATTCATAATTGCAGTCTGTCCCTTTTATCAGTGCAGTTTCCTTGTCTGTGAAACAGGAAAGCTTAAGTAATGCTCTTAATTTCTTTCACATCTTCTAATGAAATGTACTTATCCACAAACATTTTCTAATTACTAATTTTTTTTTATCTAATTCTTTTGTAACTGCTGAAATGATTTCTTGTTAATACTGTGTCAGCTCCAAGAAAATTAGTTTTCTGGAATTCTGTATTTGATAAATCCACAACTTGGTATCCCCAAGGAAGGTAGGCGAAGACAAAGGTAACTAAACCCTTGACAAGTTAAGGGTCACATTTGTATTGGATAGGAAAAAAATAAGCATCAGTAGATGAATCTCTTCTTTTCCCAGTCCTGTTGATCAGTAGTAGGAAAAATTAGTCTTTAGAAAAAATAAGCTTTCGAAAAATATCAAAGAGTTTTTCTGAAATGCCTTTTTTCTTTTGTTTAAATCACATAGATATATAAAGGCAAATAGTAGGAAACTGACCTTTTCAGAGTTCTTGTCACACTGTGAAACTATTTGGTACCCACTAGTTTTATTGCTAATTTTCTTATAAGACTTACCTAATTTTCTCAAAGTAATTTTTATATGTGAGGAAAGGTAGGGAAAAGGTCTTTGCCTGTGCAATACATACCACTCATTTTATCATCTGTAACCCAGATTTCCCAGTTGACACCTTTTTTTGGCATGCTTACTAGCATTTACCATGCATCACAGATAAAAAATCATAGTACCACCTATTAGCAATTTTTGTGAATATTTGTCTTATATTTTTCTTGTGTTTAGATTTGTTCTCTGGCCTGAAATATTTTATGTTGGAGATAATCCAAATATGCTATGACATTTCAGAAAAGAAGTCCAGCAGAAATGCAAATTTAACAATAAGGAGAAAAAACCCAACATCGAGTATCTTTTAGTAAAAAATATGTCTTGTTCCGTGATGTTATCCATCCTCTATCCTGATTGAAACAGGCTTCATAATAAATTTGGAGCTGCACTTAGGTGATTGATGCAAACCTAATTTGTAAAAGAAAAAAAAGCGTACACTGAGAGAATAAAATCAACCTTAACATTTTCTATATTTTGAGTGCTTCAAAGCTTAACGTATAGATTATGTATTTCTCTCACATGTAAAAAGTCCAGAATTCTGCCTCCTTTTTGTCATTTATAATTCCTTGGGTTTATGTAACTCATCTAGATGTGACTCTCTGATCTAGTTCTACCTCAGCTTACACTTTCACAATCTCATTAAAGTTGCATGGGTTTAAGTTAGGGGAGATCCAACCAGCCGTCCAATAATATTTTCTGAGCTGGTTCTTGATAGAATGGAACTCTAATTGCTGCCATTTCCTTGGACTAGTTAACCAGGACTGATCTTCTAAGTCTTCTTTCAATAATGATGCATTTATCCTGGGGTAGCTGGCTGAACCTATCTGCCTACCCATTTGTGAAATGGTGATGAGTCTTTACTGACTTCTCTCATGAAGGCTTAAATAGTTACAGTTTATATGGTTTAAACTATGGTTTAGTGCTTTGAAAATTGAAGGCAGTTTGTAAGCATTAGTGGAAAGGGTCTACTTCAGCTTGTAAGAGCAGAGTATGTCTGCACAGTGAATAAACTAACCTGCCATGCCCTGTGTTTGGTGTTAAATTGGATAGGAGTTTTCTTATGTATTTTGGACCATATGGAGAAGTATTATGTCACTACATACATATATAGACATCTGATTGTATGTATGTGTGTCTCTATGTACATCTATATATTAAAAAAAATCTTTTTTCTATGTTGGTATGTAGTATGTTTGGTCAATTAATATTCCAAGTTTAGAAATAAAAAATATACCAAAAATATACCCTTATTTATCCACTTAAGTTGCCCTGCTGGTTGTATGGAAAACTGATAAAAGTTGGAAAGCCAATTCCATAGAATCTCACTGAATTTCTGAATGAAGCTCCTGCTAAATTCCAGGTGAAATCTCCACCCGCCCCAGAGATGAGACTATATGATCACAGAAAAATCAAAGAACGAGTACACATTTCAGAGAGAGAATGTTGAAGGAAGCTACTATTGAAAGACCACAACAACAACAACAAAGTCAAAATTCGCGAGTAGTGGGTAACATTTATCAAATGGCTAACACAACAGCAGGCAATGATCAGAGTTAAGCCTAAGGAACAGGTAACACTCTGGTCATGAAGTGCATGACTCGGCATTAAGTATCTTTCAGTGTTACCTAACTGTTGCTCCCACCTGAGTGAGGAATGACAGCCAGGATGGCCATCTTGACGCTAAAAGGCAGCCTCTTAGATTCTTCACCTTTTTTTGTTAAGCTGATGTTTACTAGAAAGACAAATATGAGTATTTGTGTGTTCCTTGTGGTAGGGTGTTACATGTATGTGGCTACTTGCGTAACAGCGAATGGGAATTGGTAGTGGGGAATGGCACATTTGGAGAATAAGCAGCTTATAATTCCTGCGTACATTTCAGAAACTGGAAATTCAACGGTGACATCTAAAATACCACACCCAAAGCAGACAGGAGTATTTAAGTGAAGAGCTTCCATAAAATCAGTTACTGGGCTGAATGTAAAGGTTTCTCTTCAACCTGACCAGAGCAGACCTGCCATGCAGTGAAGCTGTTGTTGCAGTGAGAGCATAATATATTATAAAAAATACATTGACAAATTTCCCAAGAAGTGTTGAATTGGTATCTCTTGATTGCCTGTGTTGGTGATGTAATATGAGTGAAGTTTCCTTTTTTAAGTAAGCACTGTTTAGTGAGAAGCCATCAACAGTATTTCCTAAAACATTTATTTCTTTCAGTTGCTAACCTAAAAAGAGAATGAAACAATTTAAATGCAATTTTGTGAGAACAAAATACAGCCAGAATGAGAAATTGTAAGCTGAGTTTCATCCTAGTGTGATTTAAAATAGCTGAATTATAAACCACTCAAAAAACCAGACTGATGATGAGAATGGGCACAGAATTTTAAGCATAATGGTGCTGCTGGATTGATACTGAATTGCTACAATTGTGACAGAGAATATACTCAAGCTTTCATTCAACAGAATAATATTTGCCTGAAATCTGCAAGGGATTTTGTGATACCCACAAGTGTGTGAGCCACAAAAGCCTACAACAGTGTTATGATTATATCTGTTGACCTTTGTGAGTGAGGGGCTCTGAGTTTGGCAATAGTTGCATGCCCGCAGACCCGCCCGCGGGACCTCAATTCAGTAATACTCAAAGCTTTTGTAAAGAGTTTGCTTAAGCAGAGGCATGATCAAAGTCCTCCCAAAATGTGTGTGTTTTTCATAGATCAAATTTCAGCTCTTGTTTTGGATCTGCAAAGTTCTAAGTGTGATTTAAGCCTCTAAATAACCACAGGAGGCTTTTACCATTGATTTGAGTGGTCTTCGGATAAGACTCTGTGTGCATCAACACATTCCATGCAGCATGTAAAATTCATTTTAGCTTAAAGTTTATGCATAATTTAAACTGAAAAACACCCTGGTAACTGGCTTGTTGTTTATTTTTATCTTCTGTTCCCCTCACCCTCATCTGTGGTCTATGCCTCTGTTTTTCACATTTTTTTCTAGGGATTTTCTTTCTTCTCTAGTGTATAATACTGTTGAGGTTTTGTTGCTGCTGCTGGTTTTAACGTCCTTCTTAATCCTCCCCCCCCCCATGACTGTTTCTTCGTTTTACTATCAAACTCATTTTTTTCTGTATCTTCTATTAAACAGTTCCCCGCTACTTCTCTCTCATGCACATCTAACCCAGCATGACCAGCTCTCCCTTATCTTTCCATCTCATATGTCATGTTCCACCAGTTTTCCATGCATCTGCAGCTCTAGATCCCTATCATCTTCTCATAAAAGTCCTATTCATCCTCTCGTAAGTATCTACTTTCAAGCTTCCCTCACTTTTCCACATTTATCTCAATTATTACTTCAATTGTCTTGAAAAAAAATCTCCTATACTTGCAAAAAACTCAACGTTTGTAACTGTCTCACATGAAAATATTATTTTAGTCCCTTATAAATTCCACCCCACCAATTCCTCCTCCTTTTGTACACACTTGCCCCATTTTCCTTTAGTCCAATATACTGTTTAACACTTTGTTTAAAGACTCAATTTCCATTGGGATGTTAATCCCTAATATAGAAGTTTAAATTATAAAAAGGTGATTTTTATCAGAATATACATAATCTAATACTTAATTCCCTGATTGCATTCATGTGAACATTACATAGAGCTTAATGTGAATCAGGATTCTGCTCTGAAAGAATTTCCAGTAGTTCAAGATCTGTCATTGAAACACAAAGGATTTGTATAGAATGTAAACGCTGAAGAAACATTTGGAAAAAAATATGTAGTTATTTAAAATAATATTTTTTATTTTTTTTTAAATCTTGGTTTAACACTAAGTGTGATCACCCTGGAAAGATGCAGCTTCTTGAACATGACAAGCCCATGGTTGTGAGAGTCCAGTGGGCCTTTGAGAATGAAGTTTTATGATACACAGTTTTGATGTTAGAAAAGCATAATCAACAATTAAAAAAAAAAAAAAATCAATGAACTAACTAGCACAACTCATCTTATCATAGCAGGAAGGAAGTATTAGGCCAGTCTGAGACAAATAATACAGATGTCTATATATAGGTTTGTCTAGAAGGACCTTAAAAAAATTATGCAGTGCTATTTATTGTTTGCATGCTAGATAAACATTAACAGCTACATAATACTTAGAGATGAAAGTCAGTAGTAATCACAGAAAATGCTTTACCAATCTCAAAACTCTGTTTAAGAAAACAAGTTTATATATGTGTTATTACATATAATACCCAGAAACACCCAGTGATACTGCAAAGCTCCAGAATGTCAGCACTTTCAAAACAATTTGGTTAGCATATTTAAGCAGACTTGATTAGGGACTGAGGCCCAGTTTCTCAAAGGTGATAAAGTACGTAACTCCCACTGAAATCAATTTACCTATATATGAATTTAAAATGGCTACAGAGATGTATTTTGATATAAAATTCATTTTATATGTTTGCTCACCACTGTGGCAAGTATAGCAATGTTAAACTCTGTTACCATAAACAATTTAAAGATTTTAAATATGTGATGTCAGCATAAAAAAAAAAAAAAGTACTTAAGGAGACCTCTCATTTTTATAGCAAATTTATTATATTTTTTAAAATGATCTTGAGAATTTAACTTATATGGGATACAGTTATTAACATAGCAATAATTATACTTACTTGGCACTTTCCAAAACTTGTCACTGTTTTTTCAAACAGCAGTCCTAGTCAGAACTGTGGGGTAATTTAGCTGAGGAATAATCAAATCAGTAACAAAACTTTAAAACAAAATTATTTTAGAATTATTCCTGACTTCCTAAATTATTCTGTTAATTTGCATTTTTCTAAGTATACTTGTTAAAAAGGACTTTTCATGTTTACTGGTGAATTTCAACCAAAACAGCCTATCTCATATTCCTGTGTTACAAGTTTCCTTTACTCTCCGTCATGGCAATCAACACCTTATATATTGAACAGCTCATATGAAAAAGCAAATGAAAAGTGAAGAGACTGTATGCGAACTGCAGCATACAGGCGTAAGAAGTCTGCTTGTTTTCTCTTTGTACTTCAGCCATAGAACCAGCATCTAGAGCAATTGTTCAGTGCTCTATCCTGCTTTTAACTCTTTGTAGAAAGGAAGAAAAAGGAAAATCTCCCTCCAGTGTAAGTCTACTTAGATTTCTGTCTTTTAAGCCAGTATTTATTAATGCAAGGATCTTTTCTATGACACCAAGACTGTTTACTTTCCTTAAAAGTCTTTGGTGAGGGATTCCCTGAAGTCTTGTGGAACGATATAGTGATCAGGTGACTCCATGTGCTCCAAGAGGTTTTTGAAGCAGGGCTTCCCTTTACAAAAAAACCCCATGTCAACTCTTTCCACGTGCACTATATGTATCCAAGTGAAGGTCCCAACAGGAATCCATACTGGGATGTGTGCTGTTCAGCACATACATAAACAACATAGAAATTGATTAAGGTGTAGGTTGACAATGGTGCTGATGATGTAAGTTTCCTTGTCAGTAAATGCAGGTAACAGCTATAAAGATTTGCAGAACATTGTGAGGGAATCTGACCTGGAAAAAAAATGGCAGATGAATGTCTCTATAAGTATTAAATAATGCACATGGGAAAAATAATGGTAATTTCACATACAAAGCAATGAGCTTTGACGCAAGTGCTTTGAGGCACTTAGAACAATGTCAAGACCAGAGACATATTGCATGTGACTTGATACCTTTACATATTTACATCCATGAACCTCCAAGTGTAGTCTTTATGAGCTGACTGATTTTAACTTGCTCTTTTTTTAGCAGAGCACCTAAAAAAGCATGTAATTATCTTGCATAAGTAGAAGCAGTTTTATCATTTTTGTATTGCCTGAAAAGTCTTAGCTTTTCAGCCTGTCATGTTTCTGCTACGAGTACTTCAGGCTGGTGATTTCTATATGGAAAATACCAATGATCATTCAAAAAGGTAAAAAAACAAACCAAATTAATAAGTAGAGTCAGAAAACATTCCTGAAAGCAAACCTGTAATTCTTCTTTTATAATAGTTAATATGGTTAATAAACTGAAACAAAAATGGAAAACAAAAAAGGAAAATCACAGGAGAAAGATACTCGGAACATGACCACAAACTTAATGTTCTGGATGATTAATGTCTTGTAATTTCTTGATAGCTGTTATAAAATATTTAAAAACATTGACTACATAAAAAAGAGTTGAAAGGCTGCATAGTCCTTTTTGAAGTTTAATAGTCTGTAGTAAAAGATCTTCCTTTTGGTGGTTGCTTGGGAACTGACATCAACATAGAAACTTTGCATAAGAGCAAAGTAGGATTTAGACGGATTTTGGATACATTTATACTGTTATTCTTAACGCTAAAGAATCCACAAGGAAAATAAACTTCAGACCATCCATTTAACTGTGAATTTAAATACGTTAAGAGGTTTTACTGAGAAATGTAACAGCAGAAAATGTATTAAGTGCTTTATGATCTATTCTCTTAATCTTTTTTATCTTTATTCCTATGAACACTTTTTGGATCATGAAGAGAAAAAAAGTTTGGCTACTCATTTTCAACTCTCTTCTTTGACACAAAAGCTAGCACAGTGTATATTACCCTCTCAAAAATATTATTTTGGGCTGTGCTAATGGTGTTACGATGCTTTGGGAGTTACCTCGCACTTCTGACTTATCCCTGCCGCTTGCAGGAGGAAGAAGGACCTGCTGCTGGTGAGAGCTTTCCCTCCAAAGCATAGTAGTGGGCACCACATACGCGCTTATCAGCGAGGAGCCTTTGTACAGAGGTGCAGGTCCCACACACCTCTCTAGAGCACAAACTTATTTTCTTAGTTTTGCCCCATCAACTGTGTCCTCAAACACTGGATGGGGAGAACTAGGTCCCCAAACACTGGATGGGGAGGTGGGGGGAATGAAGGTGAGAAATAAGTATTAAAATTGTGGAGCTTAGTGTTAAGCAAGACTTAATGAGGGCTTGGAGTTACACTACTAGAAACGGTTTCAAAGAACTCTGTCAGCAGGGAGTGATTCAGCTCCCCAAGTACGGCCATTGAGAAGCTTAATCGTCCAGCTTCAGCTAATCACCTTATGTTTTCAGTTACCTGGCTCATTGAATAATTTGGGTGAATATCCCCTAGCTTTCATAATGAATTCAAGATCTAACAAACTAGGTAGGAAGAGAGCTCTTGGTAAGACTGTGGTTTACTCTTTATTTCTCTTTGAAGCTGTTTTCCAGTAGTCCATAAGGTAAAGTCCCCCACTTTGCTATTGTCCTGGGGATCTTTGTACTTGATATCATATGCACAAACTACGTTATCTCCATAGTTGTGCTAATCTATATCCAGCCTCTCGGATTTGATTCTTTCCTTTTTTTGGTGATGTAGGAGGAAAGGCTGAATTAATACAGAGGAAAATTAAAAATATTTTTATTTTATAAAATATATGCCACTTCTACTCCTCTTAAGTACAACACAGAGACACAGACAAAATTGTCTTTTTTTTTCCAATTTAGTAATATCTTTCAGTGTTCATTATGACCTCCAATACATAAAGCATGGACATTGAGTCCATAGTATTTGTAATTTAAGATGAAGAATATTAAGGAAAAAAACAACTTATGAGAGTTGGTAATCTATTCAACAGAAGGATGACTGTTAGTAGTAGAATAACCTGGTTACTTTGCTCATAAGCAGTGGCTGAAATGTCTACATTACTCATTAGTTAAAAGATACAATTTCTTTGCAGAGAGAATTGGGTATTTCAGTCCGTTCAAAAGAATGTGTTTCGAGAAGGAGAAAAAAGGTGAATAAAACTTGTCTCCTAGTCTAGGGAGCTGTATAGTGTGAAGAATTAAAAAAAAAAAAAGTGGATATAAATATTTTTTAAAAAAGAAAAAAATAAAAGAAGTAAGCTTTCACCCTTATTCCATTTTTGTGATGTCTTCTAGATAACTGTCTATCCCAAACTCAAAACAAAATGCATTTTAAGTACTTTCTTATGAATATCTCAGAATGGGTAAGCTTAAACTAGAGCAGGTTTCTATCATTATGGTTACTCTGAAATTTTTGAGATGTTTTTGGTGAACCAAGTACCCTTAGGTACTTGTCTGAGAAGCACATGTAAAAGTACAACATAATTCCAATCATTATAAATAAAGTTTTCCTTGAATGAAACATTTTTTCTCCCTGGAGAAATCTTTGTGTCCTTTAGGTATGCATTAGAAATGAAAGGATTATGATGCTTACTTGCTGTTTTTACTGAAATCTAGATTGCTAATTAAAACATGATATAGAATAATTGTCTTTCATACTCCTAAATCTTGTGTCTTTGGCTGCTTGAATTTCAAAGAGTACAACAGAGATAAGTAGTTAATTTAATTTTTCCAACTGATTGGTATGCTTGTTACTTGAATAAGCTGGAAAATAACATCAGTTTGGGTTTTTTGGGGAATGAGCTCAAAGGTTATGAAATACTGCACAGTTATACAAATTTATGCAGGTGGATTTCCTTCACACGTTCTTTTAAATCAGTTTTGAAACAAGATATATGGATATAATACATTGTGAAATCCTCTGTGTAAATCTCAAAAGGTAACTATAGTGTCTTGTCATTTTTGTTTTTTTTTTTTTTTAATTAATTTCCTACTTTTCTCATTTCCTTTGCCATTCCTTAGATATTGTTACTGTTACATCTGAATTTAAGAGGATTATAAAGGCGTCTTAATTTAACGGTAAAATGGTGATAGACTATTTTAAAATTTTACAGAAAGAAAGAAGGGGCATTTCTGATTTCTGTTTCTCGATGAAATGTTGCAATCATGTTTCGTGATCATTCATAAAAGTTTAGATAGTACTATTAACTATGAGGAGGTTTAGTTACATTCTGTGTGAGAAAAATATATGAAACAGTAATTAAAAACCCTGAATCCAAGAGGATATAATAAGCTGGGAAAATCTTTCCTATAAGTCTTCATTCTGCTAGTTTCTCCTTACACCTTCATTCCTATTCTCAATGAAGAAGCATGAAGATACATGCTTAATTTTGCCTGTTTTACAAAACTTAAGCATGTTCCTAACTGAGCATAACTAGCTAAATTCAACAGATTTCCATGACACTTCAGAATATTTTTTTAATTAAACCACATGTTTATGAGCTTTGCTAAACATAGATTTTCTTTTTTGTATAAGATTATGCTCTTTATATTTGATAAGGAAAATAGAATAGGTCATGTTGCTGACATGTAATTACAGAAATGCACGGTAAAATAGGCAAATTCTTTGATCAATAAGGCTCCTTATCATTATACAGCCTCTTATAGCCATATGCTCATTAGGAAAGTCATGAATTCAAGTCTTTTATGAGAGCTTCATTGGTACAAAGTATTTATTTCAAGCACTAGTATCTCCAATTATCATTCTGATGCAGTTCAGCAGTGTTGAAAATTAATGCCAATCACAAGATTTCCTTTGAACTTTCAGAAAGCAGAGCTGGAGCAGAGTTTACTGCTGCCTTCTGAACTTCAGAACAGTTTAGGCACCCTCTTTGCATACTATATAGCGCAAGTCTTTGACTCTAGCATGGATAATGGCAGGAAGCTTGAAAATCAATTACCTTTAAATACTGCACAAGGAAATCCTTTTGATTTCTCATCAAAAGCACCTGGGATATGCGGTGTTTAATTGCAATTTAAATGATATGCAAATCTTGTTAAAGGTACCAAAATGAACATATATTGCCTGTTTCCCCTTTTGTAGAGTCGCTATTAACTACCTGGCTTGTTGAGCTTGTTGTCTGTAGCCAGTACACCGCAGGTTTCATATTTCACATCGAGGTTGGCTCTTGGGCTGTACACAACTCGAATAGGCCAAGTTGGCTAGCTTATGAATTGTGCTTACACTCATGGTGCTCAAAGTAAGATGTCATAAAAATCCCTTCCAAACACACGCCTGGACTTTAAATACCATCAGAAACGTAGCAGAAACCAGGGAAAATATGAGCCAGTTGCCCTGTGGATGCAGCAGTTCCTTCACCTGTGGCGCCACTAACGGCATGTTGCTTGGGAACCACTGCCTCGCTGGGAAGGGATGTATTTACAGCACTGGGTCCATAGCGTTGCATCTGTGGCTAAATCCTTTTGTCAGCCTGTTCCTGGGGTTTTTTGGTGGCAAGGTGGGGTAGAGCATACTGTGAGCACCAAGTTTTTCTGGTTGTAAATCTGGGCCGTGGAAGAAGTGTCTTCTACACCATAGATAGAAATACAGTAAGCAGTGAATCAATGATTTGTGCAGAAATAAGTTGGTCAGTGACAACCAAGTTCCTCCTTTACACATTTTCTCCCAAATGAAGGAACAGCACCTTGTGTCTGTACCTGATCTGTGTGTTCCTCCAAGGCTTGTTCAACAGCTCAGTCAAGGCTGGAAGCATTCGCTTTTTTATTTGTCTCTTGAGCAGTATTCCTCTGTAAGACAAATGAAAAGTTCCTGGCACTAAAGACCCTCCAAAGCAGCAAGGGAAACCCGAGACATTGGAGCCAGAAGTTAAAGTAGAAATTTCCCCTGCCCAGCTACTAATGCTGCTTCTAGCTGGGATGAGTCTATGCCTGGCTCTCATGTTCAAAGTGAAAATCATGTGAAGTGTTCTATCATGTCAGAAAAACACTGATGGCTGTCTAGCTTAAAAAGGTGCTTCAAGAAGAATTGTGTAAAATCAGGAATTAATTTATAGCATAAACTTCCACTGGTCAAGTATAACCTCAGGGAAATTCATCTTACCTTCATCAAAATAATTATCCTGATGCTTGCTCTGGAAAGGGCGGTAGAATTTCCTTTAAAATGTCTTGGTTTGTGCTTTGTTAAGTTTTTCAATTATGTAAAGAGACTTCAAATTGTTTGTTTTTCTAGTTGAATAATCTAAGCTCCATTTCTCTGCAAATCAAAGTTTAACCTTTTTTATATTCTACAAATATTCACATTCTATTGCTTAGAGTATATCTGGGCTACTAGAGAAAATTTTAGTGCTGACAGTAAAGACTGAAACAGAAAGATGAATATTTTTATGTGCTTAATTCAAAGATGTCATTTGTTCAATAATTTAGAAGAAGGGTTTATGTAGGGAAAAATAAATATTATTTATCCTTCCATAAGAGTTTTTTACAGCCATCACCCTTATAGAAAGTGGCTGAGCTCCAGAAATCAATATTTATTTCCAGCATATTTAAGCTTCTTATATAACTAGAACATTAAGTTTATAGAGGTATGTAAAATATCTGATTTTAAGGCTGTGACAAGTGTTTAGTGTGAAATAAATATATTTGTGGTGTTTATGTTATCCCCTGAGGAATATATTGCATGAGAACAGTTGTGAGGGGTGAATCTAACACTTTCTAGAAAAAGACTCCTTGTTCTCTAGTTCTCTAGTAGCGTGCCATAGAAAACATCAGTGAATTAAGTCCATCACTAAAATCTCAACTACTTCTGCAGAGGATCATTGAAATCTTGGATTTATTGTCTAACTTTTGAATTACAATACTAATACTTTTTCACTGTCTGAAGTTACAGAACTAGAAGGGGGTAGAAATAATTGAGAATCTGGGCTTGATTGCTTGGAACAGCCATTTTTAAATTGTGCTTGGTCTTGTTAAATTTCGCTCGTACTTATCTTTAAGGGATGAGTAAGTTCACTGAAATTTGTTTCTTTAAAGTTGGCTTAAACCTGAGACTCCAAATTAACAATTTTTACTGCTCTGGGGTACAATATTCTTTAAGAGCTGAAGTTCGTGATGTAGTTTTATGCATTTAAGTTGTATTTTCTGAATAACATCTGACTTTCAGATAAGTGTAATTCCACTTAAAGTAGTACCAGATAGTCAAGCTATCATTATAAATTTTTCCCCTGTTATGCAGTTTTGTTCATAATTGACCTTTCTCTTTTAGTTCTCAGTAGGTTAGCATGAAATGTGTATTTTACAGCTATGACTTGGACGTATAAGACCAGCATGTCATTAGATCTTGAATTTATCTTGTTCAGTACAGTCCTTTTGTTCTTACATTTCCTGACTACATCAAAGCTACATCACATTACATAAATGTTTTTAAGTCTTGATCTGGCTCTTGATCCTCGTTTCTTTTTCCCTAAAGCTCACAATTTCTTCCAATCATTCCTGCCTAACCTGTGGCTTTTATCTTTCTTTTCCCTCTTAAAAAGAATCAAGAACACCAGAAAAAAAGAAGAAACAAAATATATATTACATATTCTTTATAAAGAATAATTATGTATTTATTTATATGGCTAAACCCAATTCAATCTGAATTTTAATCAAGTAAGCTTCTTAGATTATTTTTTTCCCTACCCTTGTGATACTTTTAGATGTCTCCTGTTGCTGGCACTCTTCTATATGGTCCTGATTCTATACTTTTTAAATATACATCTAGCCCTCATAAAGTCTGTCTTCCAAAAGTTATTTTGCAATTAAATATTTTTGTGAATACCCTTTCTCACTCTTAAAACACAAAGCTTTTGCCCTGTGTGTCTGATGAGCTGTAAAGTTAGAGTTTTGATTTGAACCATTTTGAAATGTGAAGGTCTTGTATTGAGAATTTAAGTTGATACGTACTATAAAATGTGTACATTTATATGCCATTTACAATCTATAATCAACAGTAAAGAAGGATCATCCAAAAGATACAGTAATTCAAGTGCAGTTGAAGTGCTAACTGTTTTCTATCTATTTACTACCCTCCAAATTTTAGATTAAATGAGTACGGTTCCTCCACTTAAAAATGTAGTTACTCACTTGGTCTTATCAGGTGTTCCCTGAGGGATTTCATGGGAAAAGGGGGGAGAAATTTGAGAGGAGAAGTAAAAAAACCCAATGCTTTGTATGTGAGAGAACTGATGAATTCTTTTGTTGTTTTTCCCTGTTAATCTGAAAAATTCAGTTGCCATATTAAGTTAGTAACATACTGATTATTTTTTTTCTAAACATAGCCTTCTTTAAATTAAGACAGTATTTTGTAAACAGACAATTTTTCCTTTACTTAGTTTAGATCTTATTTCAGTTTAAGGATGTGGCCCTTCTACTATCAGTTAAAGAAAATCTGGAAAGATAATAAAAGGCAGGACCCTCTTTCAGCAAAGCTGTATTTTAGATGTGCATAAATACATAAATGAGTGAAATAGCAGGCCAGATCTCTCACAATGAAACATTATTGCATAGAATATGAGGATAGTGAAATTTGGTTAAAAATTAAAAGGGCCTCTTTCACAGGATGCTCATGTTAGTCTGAGCCATATTGTAAAAGAAGTTCTCTTCTTATTTCTTAATCTCTTCAAAAGGAAACATTTTAGTAGAAGGGATGCTGTCCCAATTTAAAATCAAATTCTGTTTAATGAGAGTCAGCTTCTGAGCTGCACCAGCCATTGACGTGGAGGTGACTTCTGAATTACAAATTGGGTGCATAGGCATTTCATCTTTGAAAATAAGTCCTCAATTTTTCTTGAGACAGCATGAGGTTTCTCTGTCCCTCTAAAATCTCTAGGTTTTGCAGAGAGATGTGCCCTGTGGGATAACAATTTCTATGTGGATTTTCTGTCAATCCCTATGAAATTGTTTAGTTTATAATGATTTTTCCCAATATCTTTCTCCGGTCACAATCTTCTACAGCTTTTCTTTCAAGAAATAGTATAAATTCAGGGAAGCAATGATCTTTACAATGAGAAATGGTGAATAATAATAATAATAAAAAATAATAATATGAAATCTGTTATAATGTTCAAATCTCATTTTCATTGTGTGCAAGAGATACATCAAGAGTATATAATCAAGAGCTGTCTTTCAGGTTTTATACTCTCATTTGCATTGATATTAATTTAATTAACACCACAATTAGGGATAACATTACTATCATGGGAGTAAAGGATGTTATTGTACAAGGATAACTAGAAATTTAAGGAAAGCAGCAAGACAAAACTAAGGCAAAAGACAATAAAACTAAATACGTGATTACAAATTGACAAAATTGGTTTGATCATGGTCTACTAAGAAATCAGTAACCATACGGATCAACGTAGGCAGCTTAACTACCTAGAAATAATTAATTAATATTTATAATTCTCTGGGACACACCAGGACTGAGTGGGACTTACATAAACATATACAATAAAGGAGATGTCTGCTACTTTTCAAACTACTTTTAACTTGATACAAGTTCTGCAAAAGACAAAGCTTCAGATATTGTGGGCTTTTGGTATGTTATTTTATATGAATTCTTAATTCATATATGTTATGAATTAAAGGTATGTTATTTTATATGAATTCTTAATTCATCTATGGAAATAAAAAGAAACAACCAACTACTTACCTAAAAACTATTTGGACCAAATTTATCTGAAATGCTATATGGAAGGTGCTGTGAGAAGTCTGCAAAGAGCCACATAGAATAAAGATGATGCACTCATGATGATGTCACTGCACGGGGTAACTATCAGACAGCCAGGGCTCCCCTAGAAGCCCTCTCTCCAGCATGCAGCCCCCTGGAAGAGCACTACTGAAAAATTAGTGTTTTCATGTCAGCTGCTAGGTGTGGAGAAGAGGTCTTGATAGCAGAAATGGGAGTAATTCAGGTAGTGGTCAAGGGCTTAGAGGGCCTTTAACAGAAGGGACATAACATTTTCACTAGTATTCTAGTCTGAGGTTGTATTCAGCATATATTAATTCAAATAATTAATTATGTTCTTTCACTGTCTGTGCTTTAATATTGTTGATGCATTTTCCCTTGCCTCTCCCATTCTTCTGTGCAGAAAAAGGGACAGGCAGGTTGAAGAGCCAGCTACCTTACACAGCTCCCTAATCGTCCCTTGCTAGTTCTCCTATCACCAAAACACAGTGCCCCAGAGTAGCTTTTTGATTTGACTCACCTATCTGAAGGACCATGCTGGAGGAATAGTGAAGAGAGAATCTAACTAAATCTGCTGCTTCTAACAATGCACGATGCAAATAATGATCATTTGCTTTTTGCAGTCAGATTTTGTTTTTTAACGTTCATGCTACAGATGTACGATGTGAGTGGGATTTTTCAGAAACCTAGTTGGTATAATTCTGCTTTCATTAAATTCATGGGCTTTCAGTGAGAACCGATATAGGCTCTGGTTTTGTATTTGTAAATTAAGTACTTCATATCAGTGAAGGGCAGTCTGCATGAAAACCAATTCTGCCATTTTTATAGTCCTCTTCTAAGTAGAACAGCATTTTGAGATTTTACTATCATAGTGTTATTGTATGGAATGATGTCGTTTCCTGGTTATAATGAGAGTGTGCTTACACTTCTGTGCATCATATTGTATTGTACTAGCTTATGCTTTTAAAATGCAAGTATTTCAAAGAAACAACTGCTTTTTTTACAGATCTTCAGTTGCATAGAAACATTACATCACATCAGTTTTACTTTTTTACTTGTGATTCTTTTATATGTTCAAGCAGAAAAATTCAGTCAGCCAATGCCCTTGTTTGAGGGTGAAAATAAAAATGACAATGAAAGAAAACTAACTGCAAGCAGGAATTGTAATAGAAACACTGAATTTTAATTAATTGATAATTACTATTCAAAATACTAGATAATGTCACTCAGACTATCAGAATGTATTCCTTTGTATAAAGGAATTATGCAGTCTCTTCTTCCTATTTTTGTTATACAAATTTCAAATTTTCTTTCATGTTACTGTTAATTCCACATGAAAAAGAATTTAAAAATTCTCTTTCCTCCTTTCTTTCTTGTAGGCATAGTACATTTTAACATAATCATTGAATTAATTTCTTCCAGTTTAAATTTGTAACTGTTTTGCATTTTGCCTTCATCCTTTAATCCATAAGCTTCAACTTAAAAGGAAGACATTTTTAGATTTTTTTTTTTATTTGAAAATATTTGTTCTCAAATATGCTTATATACCTGATTAAATAAAAATCAGGATATTCAAGGGACCGTGCAAGGTCGCGTAGTTGAGTGACTGGAAATATGAGGTTTATAGTACATTGAAAACCTTAGGGAATGCTTTGATAGGGCCTAGGATTATTTATTTAATTGATACAAAGCATATACTTATATTCTCAATGTTTCCTGTAGCTTTCTCCCAATCCCCAAGCAGCTATTATTTGATAACTTCTCATTTTATTTAGCTTTTCTTTGTTTATTAATTTTGAAAAAAAAAAGTCATTGCAATTAGAAAAGATCTCTTAGGACAAAAAGCCAAGCCCTGCCAATACAGAATTATAACATAGAATATAGTCCCTTGTGTTTTACCCATTCCATTTTAATTGTTTTGAGGAAGACCTAGCACATTGTGGAATAATCTCAAGAGAAAAAAGTGGAAATACCCTTTCACACTTACAGTAAGTCATTCTTCAAATTCAGATTACATTGTCCTTTTCTCAATTTGATCTCATTATTTCTAGATATATCCCATTTGTATTCTTAAATAATTACTCTTGCCCCTTGGTGTTTACCTTCTCATTGCTTTTGACAGATATATCTCCTCCCTCTCCCCCCACTTAATTGTTGGTTAGTCAAGCTGTACATATTTAATCTTTCTAAGCTTTTCTTATGTGTCATCCCTTCCAACCCATTAAACCTTTTTCCCCCCCTTTGCTCCGAGTTCCTTTCAGTATGTCAAAGCACAAAAGATGGAGCTGATTGTACTTGTCAAGTGTTTTCCAGTTCAAATTCGAAAGCATAGTCTGATCTTTGTTGACTTGCAAAGAAATGACAGCTCTATCCCTTGTTTGTGCTAAGCTCCAGTTCCTACACTCTGACAATGCAAAAAAATCTTAATATGGATGCGGATTTCATTGCTGCTACTGTAAAATAGTCTAAAAACACCAGCTCTGGTTGATGTTTTATCAACTTAAAGTAGTCCAAACTTTAAAAATTCACATTTTCGTGAGTCTTTTGTTGTGGTATAGATACCTGTTTATATGGAGGGGTTAATATCATGAAAGGACCAGCAGGAATAAAAATATTTTCATGTTGTAACTTGAGAACTTGCCATATTTGAAAGGACATTGCGAGACTAAATGCATGGAAGGTTATGAGGATAAATTGTAATGACTTGTCCCAAAAGGCAATGTTAATCTCTGATCATGGGCTGCAGAAGGCATTCTGCCACACAGATTACAAGACAAAACGCAGACTATGCTAGTACAGCCTTTGATGGAAAAGATTTCTGAATATAGCAGAATTATCAGACTGACTGTATTTGCCAACACCGCAACCACTGTGGATTTTGTCTGATATTTTTTTACAGTTAAATGATTTTTATTAAAAGAGTCTGAATTAAGTTGGTAGGGTTTATCTGACACCATTACGTTATTGGCAGGTGATGTTTCAGTTGAGAAACAGATGAGCAGCTCTTGCTGTTTCTCTGACACCACTGGCTTCTTATGCAATCTAAATAAATTGCTGAGAACGGCTGTCTAAATTGGGGATTTGTATTGACCAGCCTTGAAGAAGTAATGTGAAAAAGACCCAAGCTGGGAAGATGATGAGAGATGAATTTTCTCACTAAATCAAAGAAATAAAAAAAATTAAGGGGGGGGGGGGGGGAAGAATGCATATGGAATTTGTTGTATAAACTAACCATGGAGATTATGTATTATATCCATTCTCCCATGCTTATTGGCATGTTTCAATTTCTAAAGAGATCTCCCATATTTACTGGAATGGTTTGATTTCTAAGAGGAAAAAAATAAACCTAAAACTTTATTGATAGAAATTTAACAGACTGAAATCTGTATATATATCAATATTGTTTTAAATTAATATAAATGAAAATATTTCAAAAAGTTTTATAACAAGATCTTTTCATCTGTTGCTACACAAACATCTTGGTGAAAGCTTTAGCCAAATGTTTGTTTGTAGACTCTGATACCCTACCATCATTACTGTTTAAAAAAAATCATAAAAACTACTGTATTCACCTTTAAGACAAGTCTAAACATTCAATTTAAGTCCAAAACATTTAGGTAGCCTCTAAATACATAAATAAAAATGAGAAGAGAAAAACAGGAATACTCTATTGAAGAGGTTAATGAAATCTTTATTAAAATAAGATGCTCCTCTGAAAAAAAGAACATGAATGGTATGTCCTGGGTGTACCTTCTCAAATATATTTGCTTGCCTGTGGATTTTAGCTTCTGACATGGCTTAATTCTGAATCTTTTCTTCATTTCTCTTAAAAATATTGCTAGAACTCCAGTTTAATTTCCATTTGACTCTCTGTGCTCGCTAACTCCTTAAGCTTTCTACTTCTGACAGATTACAAGGGTATCATTAAGTAATGCAAGTTCATGTCTTATTAGTAGACAATCCTGTTGACCTTCATTTCCCTGTGTCCCATCTTGCATTGCATTTTAATGCTGGCAGTCTCATTTTTACTTTATCTGGGCTTTCAGCTCTTCACTTATAAAACAAGCACAGAAAACCATGAGAGCTTTGGTGCCCTGGTCTCACCTTGGAACTGTGGCTTTCCAAGGCAGGCTAAGGGGTAATGATCATCATTGTTTTTATTCCTCTGTTATTTATATTTGCATGCTATTGTTTTAATGGAAAGTAATCCTTTCTTTCTGAAAAGACTGTAAAGTGTAAAGGCATAGGTAGTTTGTGCTCTTGTGTTCATTAACTCTGATGAGTAAAGACATGAGATTTATTCCTAAGTCTCACCATTCTTCAGTCTTACCACCTGGTCCATTCTGTGACTTTGATATTAAAGTCCCTCTATGGAACTAATACGGTCATACATATATTAACCTGTGATGTTAATACTTGATGATAACTCAAGTTTCTTATGTGTTGTTTTCCTTCTATGCATGGGTCACTTCCACTTGGCTTTAATATCTATGATTTGATTGACATCCAACCAGTAATGTGTAAAGCCCTGAAACAAATAAGTTCTGGTAACAATGCTAATCACCTTCTGAATCTCTGTAAAACAAGCTGGTATGAAAGGGACATAGCATTTAATGCCAGTAACTTTGTCTTCTAGGCAAAAGAGCATTAAGCAAGCTTTTGCAAAGTACATGTTGTACTGCCCTTTCATTTCAAGCCAATGAAGGAAGCAAAGGCATCATCCGTCACAGGGGTGAAAAGCTGCCAGGTATCTCAAAACCTCATCTTTCATCTTGAGTGAGGAAAACTGAAATTAACATTGCTGATATGAAGGAAGGTCTAAAATCATATTAGTTCAAAATGTGGATCTTAATGCAGACTTTCATCTAAAAATATAAAAGACGAAGAAAGTGGAACTCTTCAGCTGGGTAAATCTTAGTAGCTATATACATATGAGAAGCTGCATCATAATTGTAAAGCATGAGGAGAAAGTAATTCCACAGACTATACTGAAATCTTCCTTTTCAATAAAAGAATCACTTGCATTAGAATAGTTTTAGTGGAGATACCTGTTTTACCTGTTTTGGAACCTTCTTTCAGCCAGCCAATATAAACTAGATAAAGCATTTGCATTTCTGGATTAAAGAAGATTGCCTGTAGTATTTCTTAAAAGCAGTAAATAGCTATGAGACATTACTGATTGTTTAGTCAATATCCACAAACAAATTTTCCACTTTTATTATATATGGCACCTCTCTTCAAAGATCCTTACACATACACCTCATTTCTGTAAGTATGTTTTCAAACATCATAAGCAAGCACAGTATTTCATAATAATCTTGTATTTTTTTAACATACTATCTATAAAATAACTTTTGATTAAATGTAATCTTTATATAACATTTGTGAAAATTAGCTTTCTATCTAACCTAATGAAATGAAGTGTTTCCCATTCATTCTAATTATTTGGGAATAGACATCCTGAAATACGTAGCTGCTGGCTGGGCGCAGGTTTTTACATGCTGTACGTATCATCCCTTGGGTTGCTGAAAACACTTGAGGACTGAGGGCCAGAAAATAGCAAAAACATGCTCCCAACCAAGTCTGCATTGTTTTCTGCACAGCAGAAAAGAGACAGTCGTTTTATTTTCCTGTGATACATATTTGAATAGTCACATCTGTACGACATGGAATCAGATTTTTCTCGTAATATTGGAACTGATCAAGTGTGTAACAAAAATTTCGTGTTGAGAATTGTGTTGTGAACTTGGACAGGCTTTACAAGGAGCGAAGAAAAGAGTATTACAGTGAGGAATGATTTGAGGTGGTTTTAATATATCCAGCCTTTCCTTCAGACAGGAATTTTTTTGTGTTATATCAAGTAATTACTGAATTAATGAATTCCATTATAAGGCAGATAAATTCATCATAAGTAAATTTCTCTGAGGTCTGACCTTTTTGTAAAAATTGGCTACTGATAGCAGTGGGACACCTGATGTGACAGAATAAGCTTAGAATGATGTGACATAGGCTTTAACTTCCTTGTTTACTGGAGCTATCAATGAATAAATATGTTTTCATTCAATTTCTGAATATATCTTCCTTTTAAAATAAATGTGTAAATGAATGAATGGATAAATAAATAAATAAATAGATAAGGATATCTAGGTTATATAAGGTAATCCAAATAAAGATCTTCCAGATCTTTATTCTAGAGAAATCTGTAGTTTTAAAGAGTTCAAAGATCTCTCACAAGCTTGAGACCATCTGAACAATTTACCCTTAGTATGTTTTTTATCAAATATTGACAATATTAAAAAACCTGTTGATTTTTGTCATGAATTGTGCAATACAGCATTGAGTTTATCTCATAAAAAGTAAAGAAAAAATCACATTTTTTCTTCAGTGAGGTGATTTATTTTTACCAGCACTTCAATGGAAGGTGCAAATGATTTTCTCTCTACCATACTCCTTTAGCAATTGTGTTCGACTTCATCCACAAAAGAACAGATCGATATCAGGTATAAAAACTTAATTTGTGCTGAATATCTACAGTTTTAGGTATTGAAGGTGTGGCTCCAGCCTCTCTAGGTGGGAGCGTTGGCAGATAGAGGCCCTGAAATGAAGACTGCAGAAAGGCAAGTAGGATCCATCAGCTTTTTCAGATTATGTGCATCTGCAGCAGGCAGGCTCTATAAATGCATCTTTGGACATACAGGAAGACAGACATGAGATGTGGTTTAATTAGCAACAGAAATGATCAAGTCCTCTGAAAATTATTGATGATTAGCTTGCATGGATAAAGTTGTAATTCTTCCCTCGCCTATGGGACACTCTGGTCTACAGCTGAGACCACGTGCAGATTTGTAGAGAGTAAAAGGGCAAAAAAGAGAGAGCACTTCTCTTAGCCAACCCACCATTAATAGAGATAGAAATCCCAGTAAAAGGAAGGCAAGTAAGGCTATGCAGAAAGTTACTTTGAAAAAAAGATGCAAGGAATATGTTGTTCTTTGTTATCACTAGAGATAAGAACATGGTAACTTAGGCCCAAACATGACAGAAGCATGAGAGTAGTGAGATTAGTTTATATATGTTTGATGATAAGGAGTGACCAAAGAGAAGTGGAGCAAGCAGTATCATCAGTAGATTTCATCAAACTGCACTCATATGGCGCTCTCTTGCATTGTACCTCATGACAGGAAGAGGAACCCTGAAAAGAGGTGTTCTCCCAAACTCTCCTGTGTGTTTTACCTCTGTGCAGGGTATAGCTTACCTTCTGATCAGGGAATAATTATGACAGTTGTTGTGGCTTCTGCCATAGGTCTTTGTCTCTAGAGAATGCACAGAAATAGTTATGTTCATATAGATTTTTGAGTGTTATTTGGCACATGGAGCAAGAGAGATCCAGAGGAGAGGGATGCTCTCTAGTGCTTGGGAGAGTAACCGAAAAAAACACGTGCTTTCAGCATGAGGTGAAAGAAACTGAAAGATTGGCCTGGGGGAAAATGAGATTTAATGGAAGTCCTTATCTATACAGAAGGCTTATGTGCAAGGAGAATTGGGATGTTGACTCTAGTTGGACTTTGGTTATGAGAGCAGGGAAAAGTAAAAGGATAGCAGGAACCCATGGAAGAGGAAGCGGGTAGGCTGATGTTGCTATATTGTCTTTGGTGTGTACCATAGGTTAGAATTCAGACCACTATTCCTAAATATCAGTGTAGTTACTGAGATGGTAATTGGCACAGTATTGTACTGTACAGCCCAATAGTTATTCAGAAGGATCAAGGTCAACCTAGAAATCACCTGAGGGGTTACAAATATAATTCTGAACCACTGAATAAGATAAAGTGAAGATCAACAGCTTGTGAATCCAGCACTTCTGCTTCGTTTTGAGTAGCTTGATTGTTGAATGTTGCTCTTCGAACGATTTTTTCTTCTCTCATTGTGGCAAGGAAAAAATCAAACAAAATAATTAAAATTTGATCCAGCCCTTATCTATTTTTCCCTAACTGAGCATAGCTGCCTTTAACAAGTAAATAATCCTTCCTACCCTTGTAGCTGTTGTGAGTTGTTTTAGATTAATCGTTTTATGTGAAATTACTGCTTGATTGACAAACTAACACGCTTACATCTTCTTTTTTTAGGACATAATTGTGTCCTTCACTTACAAAACGTAATTACATGATCATGTTGGAAACTCCAGGAAAAATGTCAGCCCAAGAGTTAAGACTGACTGTTAAACAAAAAACAGACTTTCAGTATTATAACCTCTGAGCAAAAATTAGCATGCCAGTTCCCTAGGCAATCAAAGCACACACAAAACACAAAGGATCAGGAATTCATCCTGACAGATGTGTTATTGAGAAAATGGCCACTTTTGGCTTTGTGATTATTTGCTCAGATGTTTAATCTTCACATGATAGCAGAGCTTGCAGAAACTAGTTGCAAGGCTGTTCATATGTGCCTGAAGCCGAGAGCATCATGAGACTGGCTCTCGCTGAGCTCAGAAATGAAACACCAGCCAGTTGAATACATTGCCCTGACAATGAGGCAGGACCCAGAGATATAAGGGGGGTCAGGATCAACACATTGAATTCTTCATGCCAAATGGGCCAGACCTCATCACAGAGACTGAGGGCATGTTTATGCTACCTCAGTCCAGCGTGATACAGAAGCTTTGCAGTAACTAGCTCCGGCCCTGAGCCACACTCGTCCAGCTGTATTGCTTCTGGTCCAGGCACTAGATTAACCACAGATAGATCAATGAGGTGCTGCAGGATGGAAGAGGTCCCTGGAAAACGTGGGCTTGAGAATAAGCAGCAGCCTGTTGAGCAGAGCCTCTTCTCTTGAGGTGTGACGCTTCTGGAGCCAAGTCTCTCCCCTGCCCCCATTTGCAAACCAAGTATTGGAATTTTTTAAAAAGCTTGTCACATTTCCAAGATAACTACCCTGGCTATTCATGCTGTGATAGCATTTATCAAGTGCCCCACTCTGAGAATCTGAAAATCTGAAAATGATGCAAGGACAGGTTTTGGCATTGCTGTGCACCTGCCGGGTTGGTCAGCTCAAGCCAACGCCAGTTCAAGGAGCAGGACTTGTTGTATCAAATGTGCCTCTATACTCAAACTGGATGTGTCTCTACACTTTTTTTTTCCGAATAGCCGGCAAATTCAGGTTTTTGATAAACTATTTAGACTTACCAGCTCAGATCAGTTCAAGGCTGGGAATTAATTTTCATCTTTCCTTGATATAGCCATGCCTTTAGAGATAGGTCCTCTCTTCTCAGCTGCCTCCCACTCTGATATGGTCTCAGGACAGGATGGTTGGAATGGTTCCTTTATTTAACATTGCTTCTATTTATTCACATGTTGCGACACTTATGACATAAACACCAGGCTGGATGTGTCAGCAGAATGAGGTTGCTGTAGCCCCACCTCTCAGTAATGGTCCCTGTACTGCACAGCCTCAGCACCCACGGAGGCAGCCTTGAATGCTGTGCAGTAGCTTCAGCAAAGAAATCAGAAAAAATACTAACATCAAAATGAAATCCTACCATTTGCACAATAGGCTTGTCTAACTATTAGCATATAAAAGTCATTTTGTCTTAACTCACTAATTTCATTCTCTCAAATGTCTAAAACAAATTTACCAAGTGAATATGCACGGATGTATAGATATAGTCTAGTGAATCCGCCTGGTCCTACACATCAAAGTAAAATACCATTTACATAAATATGAAATGAAATAGGTCAGTCACATGCATAATAACTTCTCTAGTATAGAATGGTATCTATACAATATGTTGTACAGTATGTAAATTAGTTGCTGTTCCCATATTTAATTTTTTCATATTTAATTCACGTCATGTTATCTCTGGTCATTAAAGAATAATATTCATAAGCATCAATTAAATGGAAGGAAGTGTGTGGTTAATCTGCAACTTTTTAATTATGTATTTTGAGTTGGCATCCAGTAACTGTATGCTTAAAAAATAAAACATGCATCTCAGAGAGATATGCAATACTTCCACAAATTCTAACAGAATGCCTTCAGATTAGGAGACAAGCAGCACAAATCACAGCAATGAGATATGTTTGTAAACATGTAAAGCAATGTACGTAATAAATACATGGACCATTTAGATATATAATTTATTGTCAGGTGATTAAATATCAGTGCAAATATTTCTAAAAGTAACTCCTAAATATTTTAGCATTTATTTATGTTTGGGTATATGCCCATGTATATATCTCGGTGTAAAATGTTGGGCTTGATTCTTTATCACGTTAGTCTACTTACATTTATTTTGCTGCTGTTATTTCCGATTTAGTCCAAAATTACTGAGAGGGGATGATTCAGGTCCTTCATATCTTGGAATAGTAGTACATCTCAAAGACACTTCACATTTCAGAAATACCAGAGTGAATAGCTTCCAGAAATAGATGTAGTACCGTGAAATAAATAGTGAGTGTATGTACTGTCATTGTTTGGTACGTTTTCAGCTGTGTTTCATAAAATTCCTAGAGAATTTCTCAGTAACAGATTTTCACTTGTAGTCTGCATGTTAAATTTGGACTCAGACAGAACTATTGCAATCAAGTAGCTTGGGTTTCTTTTGTTGTATTAAGTTCATTCCCATTTCCAAATTCCAGAAAAACTGTTCCTGCAAATTCTCCAGATGCCTCAGAAACAGGGGTTACCTCTCCTGGTGATTACGGTGTGTTAATGCAAGAATATCTGGACAGAAGAGATCAACATATAACCCTGACAAGGGCACACAGAGAATTTTAACAAAGACAACTTTCAGGCGAAATGTTGGGGGGGGGGGGGGAAAGGTTTATATTTATACAGAAAATTATGTTTGGATCTTAGTATATTACAAATCCAACTGCTGATTGCAGGAAATTACATAATGAAAACTCACCTGCTCGATGGAGAATAGCTATCCTTGTACATGAGGGCATATGCCAACAAACTGGGAGTCCAGCCAAGATGACAGATCAGAAAAATGAGGTACCAGATTTGCAGCACCCATAAGGCATCATGGCAGAATACCAGAATGGCAAAAAATTCCAAGTTTGATCTGCATAATTGATTTCATGGGATGTCAATTTTTCCCCCAGTTAGTGCAAATCATGTATTTAAAAGAACAATCTATCCACTGACAGATATTTCCTGTTTATGAAAATGCAAGGGAAAAAAAAAAAGGTAATATAATCAATCACATTTTAAGAAGGAAGGAAAATTTGTTTTGCAGTCCAACCCAAAACTTTAGGTGGAACTTGAATAACTTAGCATGAAAAGTTCTCTATACAATCACCAAGGGGAAAATTCCTCTTCTCTGTCTGCAGTCTTTTCTTCTCAACCATACCAACAGGGGTGACAGATTTAGGGATTTCTTTAGCTCAATGAGAACTCTAATTAATAAAGGCTGTAAATATAGCAATTACAACATGAACAAATATGGTACAAGTACGTTGAATGCTTAGTTTAATTGTTATTCTGTTTCGGTAATCATTTATCTTTCCCCAAATTTAAAGCTTTGCACAGTTAATGAATGGCTTTCATCTAACTTCTGTAATTTTCCATTTTATATATTGTTAATTAATTTCAGTGAACACTGGATGAGAGAATATTACTATCTGCATCTCAAAAAAAAAAAAAAAATCCTACCCTGGGAAAAGTTGCTATGTATAGAAACTAAATATTGCAATCTCACTGGTTTTTATTTGGGTGAAATACTAAATGATATGAAATAATGTGAATCTGGAAAAAGTCTTGACAACCTTCATTATTTTCAAAATTAACAAACGACTGTAGTTCTTAGATCACACATTTTAATAAGAGAAAGTTAATTTTAAAGTTTTAGGGATAATGTAATACCAGAATATTCCTAAAAAAGCATTGAGAATTACTTTGACTATTTTGTTTGTTTTCCTATATATTTGTATGTATGTTTTCCTACACACACACACACACACACACACACAGAGGTTTTCATATATATATACACACACACACACACACAGAGGAAAACAAGCAAAAGATGCATATGGGTTTTTATATATATTTTCAGGATGAGACTGACTGATTGTCTCTCTACAACACAGTTGTCTCTCTGCAAACCTCCCTTCTGCTCTCCACTGGTAAGTGAAGTGACTTGTCTGCTGGACTCGAGTGGCCCATCTGTCTGAGCTGTCTCATTCTGGTGCAGAAAGGAAAGGCAGAAAACTCATTTTTTTGCAGTTGGCTACTCTTGCAAGCAATTAATATGGTGTACTGTTTATATAACAGCACACAGAAACAAGTCTGTAGCAGAAATGATGGTCCTTACCTATAATCAATGGTTAAAGGCAGCATGAACCAAAACCAAAACAAAGCCTGTGAACCACTGCCATGTTTTCATTACTTTCATAAAACAGTCTGGGAAAAAAAAAAAATTGACCCTTTTTTTTCCATCTGGTTGCTCTATCAGTTTATTTTAAGGGAAATATGAGAATTATAGTTTTAAAACTACAGCCTTTAGTAAATTTTTTTTTAAGTCATGTTCCTATCCAGATATGTTAGGTTCATAGTGTTCCCCCCCCCCCCCCCCCCCCCCCCCAGCACACCCTGGAAGTTTGGAGAAGAATGAGGAAACCCATACATTTCAATCTAAACAGGACTTAAGTAGTAAGTCAAAGGAGCTCTTGCCTGTAAAAACCTAGAAGGGTTTTTCCTGCATACTTTTACCTTCTCCTTGGAGATACATTTAAATAAATCGTTATTATAGTAGCAGTGTTCTGGTCATGACCGGGTATTGTTCAGGTTGCATAACAGCTTTCCATCATTGCTCTTTAGTCTCAGAAACCTTCACCATTCAGCTCCACCTGGGGCTGAATTTTAATGGCAAATTTGGACAAAACCAGTTGTGCCATTTGTCAGTGAGGGGAGAATGAATAAACACACAGCTCTCTTCATTGCAAAATTATTGCATCTGACCTTTTCTATTTCTTATTTTTCTTTTTGTCTTTTGTTTGAACTGAAACACAATATTTTAGAAGTTATTTTCTTTTGCCAGCTGCTAACGTGCAGACACTGAATTGTATTCCTGGGGCTTACTGCGCTGTTTTCTGCACTTCACAGTCCTTTGATAGTGCAAATTCATATATATTTAGCTATGAGGAAAAGAACTGGGATGGTCTTGTTAGAAATGCAATGAAGCAAAACTTAGGATACTTGGATTTAGTTTCTAACTAGGCTGTGCATGTCTTGAATGGTCAAGCTGCTTAGGGACAGATCTTTCAAAACCACCTGAAGGCTTTCCAAGTGCAACTCACTTGCTTTTTGGAAAACAAAAGTCACATTTTTCTTCTGTCAGCATACTTCCAAGGTATTTTTGGTACCTCCCGAGGAAGATGGGCATGTAATAGATTTTCATAAATTCTGTTGAAAGTATGTTGTAAAAACGGAGATGATAACGCTTTCTTTCTTTCCTCTATCTTGTTCCTTTGTGAAAGAAGCTGTCTTTTATTGTATTTGCTTAGTACAATGAGGCTGGGAGCTGAATAGTGATCTGCTGAATAGTGATGACGATACTATGGAAAAATTTATACTTCTTATGCTATCCATTTTACAGTCTGAAGGAACTGGGTCACAAATGGTAAGTTGCTCAAGGGCACCAAATGTCACAAGAGGACTAGATGACTAAGTAATTCCACAGACCACTGAAACTCAGCGATGAAATAAATATAAGGCACTGCATTCATTATGGAGTTGATTTAAATCATGAGTTTAAAGCTCCAATTAGGAAAACACTGGAAAACAGGCTTAAGTCCCATCACAGGCAGAACTGCATTTAAGTTCAACTCTTCACTAGGACTTCAACTCGCATTTAAAATTAAATATTAATTAAAGGCTGCTTTTTCTATAAAATGCTTAATCTCCAAAAGTAAAACTTTCAGTAATTTATGGGTATCTGAAAGCAGTTTCGTATATGTGAAATGTTGTGCAATTTTAACTTCAGTAGTCATTGCCAGACCCATTTCTGCATGTATACCCATGTGCAAAAATACTTAAAAATGTACATTGCTGAGAAAATACAGTGTTATGGATGCAAGCTAAAACCCAAATGAGATTGTCCTAAGTTATTTACATTCTGTATACTGCAGAATATCAGGATAGAAAGTTACATGCCTAGTATTAAAAAATAAAATAGATTATTAGCTATTGATTTTTTATTTTTCTTCATACCAAGAATGTAAAATTAATTCTTATTAGTCCTGATTTTGCCTAGTAATTAATGGAAATGATAATGTTAGGTCCACAGATAACAGATCTTGCTGTTCTACATCCTTGTCTTTTGAAATCTGCTTCTGTTTTTACATATGCATTATTACAAACTTTATTCAGGAATTTCCAAAGACATTTTCGAGCATACAGGTGGGCAACAGTTTCTAAGTGTTAGCTGAATATCATCTAGCGTTGAATTATTTCAGTGACTGAAATACCTCTGGCACCTTTGGATCAGTTGTCAGTGAATAGACGTTCAGATAACAGTTTTTTGGGGGGATATAATACTTTTAGATGCTAAAAGATAATTATGAAAATTCACAATGAGAGATCAAAAATTGCCTACATTTATCTTGCAAAGTATACTCCAAACAGTTAATAATGTTACACTGTTTAAAATAACTATAGAGATAGATGTATGTAGGCTTCATAATTTTCTCATCCAATTAAAGCAATCAGGTGAGATGTTTCTCATGATGTTATTTTCAATTTTGCTTAAGGACTGGCTGTAAGTAGTCTTAGTCTTTTATGTTTAAGAAAATGGTGAGTTAGGATGTGGAATTCTCTTATTTAAAATGTGTGACATGCTGCTTTTCCTTCTGGTTCAAGCAATCGGATGCAGGGGAAAAAACGGTAGTATCAGTAGAAAGTGTTATTGCCACAGTATTATATGCCGTGGGTACTGTGAAAAGGCATTCCTGGAAGCACGGCTAGTCCTGCATTTCTTCAGGCATCCAATGAATATGCAAACGGGCTCAAAGGCATCTTTTATTCTGCAGGAGATGGGTCTGGAGAGAGGGGACTGGGGTCCTGCTCCTGGTCCTGGCACTGTGAAGCCTGAGTTCTTCGTGGGGATGTATGAAGACTGTCACGTCACAAGAGACCAGGCTGTTTGAACTATCTTTTTAGAACAGCTTTTGCAGGCATATATTGCGCTGCTATCTAGACAGACTTCTTTAGTCAGCCAGTCTTTCAATAAATCACATCTGGTTCCGGGGGATCACTGTAAGACCTATTTAAACACAGGTTAGGGAAATCAGATTTTTCGCAGGTCTGTGTTGGGGCAGGAGCCCCCCCCAAGTGGGTTTAATTGAGAGGACTTGGATGGCTATAATGTTTGTCCCAAGTCAGTTCACTGGGAAAATTATAGTCTTTTTAAACTGACTTTCTTGGGCCAGTCACTTGTATTTCCCAACCTCCGTGAATTCCCTGCACGTCTCTCTCACCACTGCCTCTCCCCCAAAAAGCTGCTTAGTTACAGATAAATTTTCAAGCTCTCTTCAGTCTTCCAAATAACTCATATCCAGCCCAGTCTCTCCTCCTGAACTGAATAAGAGGAGACTATATAAAAGCAGTTTCTGGGATGTGGAAGGATCCTTCTTGCTGTCATTTATCTCTGTGAACAACCTAAATTATAATAATGAAGCAAATAAGATTCAAACATTTTGCACTTTCAATTCATTCTTTATAGTAATGGGGTATTTCCTCACTGTGCCATTATAAGTTATGATACAGATCCAGCTGAGTCCTTGGAACTGAGTGTAAATTTAGTATTAAAGTTTCTTGGGAATGTAGAACTTAATGAATAGGAAATTTATAAACGATTGTATTCTGCTGAAGCAATATGGTTGTCAGCTCTTCGTTCTGAATACCATCCCTCGTGCACAGCCTCAAAAAATCCTTTGGGGGTGATGAGTAATGCACCAAAGTGAACAGAAGCTGGATTTGGAGAGAAATCAGGATGTTTCTGATCACTTTGGAAAGAGACAATGTCATTATACTAAGTGAACACCAAAGTATCTATGGGGTGGAAACTGCAAGATAAAGCTAAGGGGTTTATTTTTAATCCTTCATCCACATGCTTTAGACCCTTTAGGAAGACCGTGCTAGTTTTACAGAATGTTGTATTTAAAATGGAAGATATTAAAAATCACTGTGGCTTTAGGTAATGTTTTTAATGTTCAGCTCTGTTTGACACATCTGTCTGGAGCCATGGGAAAACTGCAAATTAAAAAGATCCACAAGATACGCACACCCCAGTGTCTGGGAAAGACTAGTCATTTGGGTAGGCCTTTTTTTTGCATGCTCTGACCCAAATAGCTTATTTTTCCCCCTTGATTTAGAACACAGGAGAAGTTATTTGCTATTTGCAGATCAGGTTATTTGGGTCAAAGCACTGGAGTAGGCCTAAAGTATCTGAACGGCCAGGGTTTTTTCTTCTTTTTTTTTTTTTTTTTTTTATTTTTTTGTGCATCAGCTCTGTTTTACTTCATTGCTGCTCCACATTACAGCATCAGCGACTGGCACCAGCTCCCTGATCCCAGCACAGCAAAACTCCATCTGGGTCGGAGTGCATGTGGGATAAATATGCCCTGCAGGTGTGTGTGGCGGGCATTTCTCTTTTCAAACAGAATTATACGTTAGTTGGCGAAGAACAGGAGCTGCACACAATGCACATGATCTTTGATGAGCCACTTGATGCAGCATTTCTTAAGTGAAAACATAATTCAAAAATTATCTTGGATGAGAACTCTGCCATTAGGCAATGACAAGTAAAGGGTAATGATCAAAAAGTACTGGAGCTAGCAGAGAGCTGCAGGAACCATCGCTTAGTCCAGTCGTCCTTAACATCTGTGGAAAAGCAGCAGCAGCATATTACTATTTTGGAATGAATAGTTAGCTGGGAAATGTTGAAAATACCCACACAGATAAAGAGAGAGGACTGAAGTGGATCTGGGAAGAGAAAAGATAAAAACTGCTGCTTAGGAAATTATCTGAAACAAGGACAATGTGGGGAAAAGTGATAATGATATAAACTTCAGAAGAGCAAAAGAGAACAGATTATTAGATGGGCTTCTGTATGTCAGTGTAATAGAGAAAAATCAGTTTGAGTTTATGTATGCAGAATTAATGAACCGGGAAAGAAAGAAATGATAGTGAGAGAGAATAAAATATGCATACACCCTCCAAGTTTACTTTGCCTGATGGGTCTGATAACTTTTCTTGTAACTCCACAGGGAGTCACAGAGAAGACTTCTATCAGGAGAACTCTGCTTTGGAGTTGGTCCTCAAAGCAGGCTTGTGAACTTTAAGTCTGACAAAACATTGCGGTTTATGCCCCAGCAAGGAGTGTCCTGTAGTTCTCTGTCTCAATGCTTTCCTTTCCTTTACAGTCTTCGTTATTGTCCCACAAATAGCGTCTGAATAGGAGTTTTAGATTTACTGCTTGTCCTTGACTATTCATTGGAGGAACTGAATCCAGGAATGTTTGGCAAATGCCATTTATCTGTGATTTAAATATATGAAGAATAGGTGTGAAGTGCTGCTCAGCTGCATCTCTGCTAGGTTTTGGGTTTCTGGATTTAAGCTGAAGTCAGTACCCTTGTCTATCCACTCCTTAATGAGATTACATATAATCACACACCAGTTGTGCACAAATTTTTACAGATCTCCATAGCAGCTGCATCCTGCAGGATATACAGGCTGTTTTAGCTTTGCTTTCGAAGGGGGAAAAAAGGAAGGGAAAAAGAAAATTCTTTGTAATAAGATGTAACGCTTCTATCAAAGTAAACTTAGGCCTTTTATCATCTCCTGTTATGATGTACTCCAGTTCCTTACTAGTCCACTTTGTCCCAATGGCACAGGTGAATGTTCCTGCCCTTAATTCACTGTGTTGGGATAGTAGTAGCAAAACGAGTGACCATTTAACCAGCCTTTCCCCAACAGATCTCAAAATCCTCTTTTGTTGTTCCATCACCTTTTTTTAGATCTTCTGACACCTGAAATAGGGCCAAGATTTCTTGTTAGCTTGCCTGCAGTGCCATGTTTGATAAGGAAAACATTGTTTCCAGTTGCAGTGTTTTGGCTTCAGGCGTGGAACAACACTGGGGTAGGAGCCGCACCTAAAATTAACACCCTCAGAGAATGCTTCCAATGGCTTCTTAGGTGCATTCAAGCTACAGAGGGCAATTGCTGAATGCTTTGCAGACTTCTGCTTAACAGTCAAAAATGTCATGGATTTAGAGAAAAGATTATTTTTTTCTGAAAAGCTAAGGAAAAGTTTTACTTGCATAAAAGTCTATCAGGAATATTTGACATTTACTTTTCAGAAGATTTAGATGCTTAAAATTGTTCACACTATTAAGTTTTATAATTAAGCAAGCAAACTATGTGCATTTCAGCCACAATTTTGCTCGGTTATGAAAAATCTAGGGTGCTAAGATCAAAGACAAATATTGCTAAAATGAATGAAAACCCCCCAACCCTATTGCTATCGATAGATTAAAAACTAGTTGAAGAAAAAGCCCCACAAAATTAAATGGTTTTTTTCACAGATCTTTGCATTGTTGCATGAACATCCTAAATGAATCCTTACTATATATAAGAGTTTGTTGTGTGATTCAGTGGATGATGAAATTACCTTCAATGGTATTTTTTACAGGCAGCTGTTTCCCATGCACTTCCATCAGAAAGAACAAAGTGTTCAGGATTAAGATGAAAGTGCTCTTTAGTGGCCTCAATAGCTGGCTCATTCAACTCTTCAAACTGTCAATATGCCAGATATTTCTATGTAGTGTTCCCATTAAACATTTTAATCAAGAAAAACTACTGTAATAGCACCAAATTGGGCATATAATTAAACCAGCAAAATTTCATATTTTCTCTTTCATGTAACTGTACTAATTCTCTAATAAATTTCATAAAGTTGACTCATAATTCTGCTTTGGCATTCTGACAAAAGAACAGAATTCTTTGCAAGTGTTTGCTTAATTTCCATTTTTCAAACCTAATTTCAATTTTTATTGCTTCATTTTGAATATACTGATTAAAGTAATATTAAGTCTTGCGAAGCTTTGCCAAAGAAAATGAAAGAATGAAATTATGTATATTTAATTAGCTACAGTTCTTATTTAGGAACAACTTATTCCTTCTCTTTTAAGGTTGATTTTTTATCAAGTAAACTCTAAATCACTCATAACTCATTAATCAACCCTGTAAGAAATATGAGGGGCAAGGGGGGGCAAAACAACACTTTCATATTTAACACCTGTTCATTTGAAGAAGTTGATATATATCAATTTAAAGAAAATTCAGAAAGCTACTTTATAAAATGGAAGCCCTCTGTCTTCCTCAAATCTCTACAAGATCTATATTTTGATCTTGTACCGCTCCAGCATTGACTTCACCATTGGTACTTCCAGGTAACAGGTTTCTGGAAAAACAAAGAATAAAACATGGCAACATATGAAAAAAAGTTTCTTAAAAAAAAAAAAAAATCAGTTGAGTTTAACTCCTGAAATTCCTGAGCATTTATTTCAGTTTAAAATATATTTTTAGGTATGGTTTCTATTAGAACAAGCAGGTATTAGTGCTGTTTGATGGGGAGAGGGGCGTATCTCCATGTTTTCTGGCTTTAGGTAGCCTTCAAAATGCTTAAGTACATAAGTAGTTTTCTTCCTTATTTAAAAGTGGTTTTGTTTTCATGGTCAAATGTTTTATTGAATTGGGATTATATTCAGCACCTTCATAAAGAAATCTTAAATGATCAAGCCACATCAAACGATGTCATGTGTCACATTATGGCATTAACAGTGAACAATAAATCAGTGAAACATAAGTGTGACAAAACTAATTTTCAGTTGAAAGCTAAAATTAATTTCTATCAGAAAGAAAAAGATTTAGAACTTACAATTCAGCATCATAGTTATGCAGAACTAAGGGATGAATTTAATATACCCATGTTTATAGAAACTAACGTCCCTTCTCCAATACCTTTCCCTTAACTCTGTGGAGAAGAATACAAAATTTAAACTGCCCTCTTTTCCCCGTATCTGGGAAACTTGTTCTAGTGGAGCACTCAAGAAAAGTCAGTACTTGCCCACTCACAAGCAACCTTTATAAAATAAAAAAAAAAAATCTGCCGTAAAACCAAAACACACTTATAAAACCACTTGGCAAAACTGAATAATCTACCAAAGCTGAGAATGAGAAATCTTTGAAACAGTTTTTCTGCTATAATTGTAGCTGTTGGAGCGAGTCCAGAGGAGGGCCATGAAGCTGATCAGAGGGCTGGAGCACCTCTCCTGTGAGGACAGGCTGAGAGAGTTGGGATTGTTCAGCCTGGAGAAAAGGCGGCTCTGGGCAGATCTAATTGAGGCCTTCCAGTACCTGAAGGGGCCTACAGGAAAGATGGTGAGGGACTGTTTATCAGGGAGTGTAGTGACAGCACAAGGGGTAATGGGGTTAAGCTGAAGGAGGGTCGATTTAGATTAGATATTAGACAGAAATTCTTTACTGTCAGAGTGGTGAGGCACTGGAACAGGTTGCCCAGAGAGGTTGTGGAGGCCCCATCCCTGGAAGTGTTTAAGGCCAGGTTGGATGGGGCTTTGGGCAACCTGGTCTAGTGGAGGGTGTCCCTGCCCACAGCAGGGGGGCTGGAACTAGATATCTTTCAGGTCCCCTCCAACCCAAACCATTCTATGATTCTATGATTCTAAGCTCTTACAGTTTTTTATCCAAGCCCCCCCCTGCCCCCCCCCCCCCCCCCCCCCAAAAAAAAAGGCATCAGGTAGTCAGTCATTTAAACTCCAGCCACTTAACCAGTACATGATGTATTTTCTGTCATATAGATAATTTCCCTAAATCAGGAGCAATAGTTAAAGGGAGCTCAGAAGAATCCAACCGTTAGAAAGACTACACCAAGTTTTGTGTGATTTCCTCTTGTCACAGGCTCTTTTGCATTCTTCAGCTTTTTAGCTAAAAACTAACACCTAAGTAAAGGGTTCTCTTTTCTTTCCCCCTCTTTTCTTTTTTTTCCTCTCTCCTCTTCCTCCTTTATGGCTCCTCAATTTCACTGTGGGAGGCTGCAGTCAAGATGACACACACGTCAGTCAACTTGGACACCATGTTCAACTAGTCCAATATGAAGAGTAGTGTCATATTCATCACAATGTCAGACTCTAACAACTTAACATTGCAAATATATCCACAAAACTGGTCTGTAATACAGCAGGTTAGGCATGGCCCATGCTGGCAGTTTCTTGGTGTCAAAATATACCAGCAAAAAGGTGTTTCTTTAGTAGGACCCCATACCCCTGGGGAACTCTGGGTTGCTCTTATGACTTCCTTCAGGTGTCAAAAAAAAATACTATCTTTTAAGATTTAGCCACAGACTTTTACTTACAACAATGAAAGTTCTGTACTACGTGAGTAGTGCTGTACAGGTTCCCTGGTCATCCATGATTTGCTAAGCTCTTCTAGTTTAAAAATATAATAGTAACCACAGGAGCAGGGAAGAATAGCTTCTGGGTACAAATGGCTACAATGCTATAAAATTCTGTGGTTTTCCCAGTCAATTAGATTTTGAAGTACCACTGAGACAATACTCTGTTTTCTGTATTCTACTGTAGGAAATGTTTCTCATGATATGTGCCATATAAAGTATGTATTACCCTATAATACAATTTGGTTTTATTTAGTACATGTTTAATAAGAGTGTCTCAACCCACTAATTAGAACAAGTAACCCAGAGGTCCATTATAAATTGTTAAAAGGACAGATATGGTATCCCTAGGAAAGAAATATGACTGCCTTTATTTATTATTAATCATTACTATAGTTAAGCAATTAACAAATCACTTTATCCTTTCAGGCTTATAAGGATAGGCATATTTCTACGTTAATTATTATCACTAAGTTATTAATGCTATAGAATAAAAGAATTAAACATTTTATGTTGCTTTGCTCTAAGCAAACAATAGCCCTTAAGGTTTGGAACTTCCAACCCCCTAAATAATTTATTTAAATAGCAAAATAATTAATTTTCTAAATGATATAACCATCTTTACCCTGCAAGCCCATATTTCTAGGTAAATGGGTAAATATGCTGCATTGAGGCAGAAGCCTCGGTCTTCGCAGTTAACGACTATTGCTTTTCCTGCCTGTCTGTCTCAATATGTTATTCAAGCTTGAGTAGACTGGCTTTGGTACATAGCCAGCGGTGGCACTGCTTTATGGTTATTCCATCTACTTGCTGGAGTCCCTCTGTCAATTGTTAGTTTTGCGTGAAGAGACTCAACAAAAAATTTCATGCATATCTCTAAAATAACTACAATACTGGCTAGGGAAGTAGGATGTGTCCTATTTTGTTCACTTTGTGTAGAGTAGTTGACTCTCTTGAGAGCAAATATTTTAGTTCTTGTTTCCCTGATTACCATGTTGAGGTTTTCAGTGGAGCAAGAACTGGATTCGTGGCTCTTCGTCTAAAGGGGGTACCCATAGCCCTTGGCTAAGGAATTGCTCTCAAGTTTAGTCTTTTTTTGGTGCACTGAATATTTAATTAGTTATTGCAAAGTGGAACAGCTTTCAGGCTGAAATGGGAGGGGGAAAATAGTTTCCTCCCTCATGAATATCTTATGGGATATTCTTCTGGAAGGTAAGAATTCAGATCTATCTTCTCAAGCAGAGAAGAGTGAACCCAGGTCTCTTACACTCAAGCTCACGGCATAGGCTTGGAATTAAATTAACTAGAAATCTGCCTAGTTCTAAATGGGTCAGCCTGTGTGTGAGTAAAAATAGTCCAGGTAAGTTAAGTCACCTTGCTTTTGCTGCAATAGGCAGTCACTCTGTGAATCCTAACCAGGGAGAGGGGTCTGCCTCTGGCGAGATCCATATTTGAGGCACAGTTTCCCACCATCACAATTTCTATTTATTCCCTTAAGCATGAACACTGAATTCTTGTGAATCCTACTGTTAGAGATTCAGTTCTTCTCCTGCAATGTCTACGAAACGTCCAAGCCAAAGCAAGGATGTAGACTTGACTAGGTAGCTACATGCCAGAAAGCAGTTGTTTTGTCTAAGTTTTAAGCACGTGTGAACCCTTTCTGGAGCAAACCCCTACAGATATCATGGCCCCCAGGTAAACCAAAGGGAGTACCCTAGATGCCTGGCTTTCTCAGTAATATCCTATCCTGATAGACATTGTCGAAAGGAAAGTTTAGGAAATCCTCTTTAAAAAGTATGCTTGACTGGACATAAGCAGTGTGAATTATATGTATTTTTATTCAAAATGGCTTAACAGCTAAGCTTAAAACAATGTAATTAAAAAAAAAAAAAGTATCTATGTCTGAAATGCTTACCCATCCAAGACTGATGGAAAATAGAAATCACAAAGTGTTTCTCAATAACTTGCCACTTTCTTCTAACCTAGATATTACCTTCTATTTCTGAAAATCATCAGACCTTGATAGATAGCTTGGGTGTTCCATCACTTTTCTTTGTTAAATATTTGAACACTTGGCAAGTTTCCTCTTTTCATGTTCATGTACCCAGTGAAAGATAAAATAGAAAAAATGACAAATTTTTTGTTCAATGAAAATTATGTCAGTTTGAGGTCAATTCTCCCATTGTGGCTATGTTCCGCCTAAGCATACTTTTATCATTGAGTCAGCAAATACATTTTGGAATCCCATTTACAGTATGATCTCTGAATGGAAAATTTATCTGAGAAAACATTCTAGCAGCTCCAAATTACGGCAGTTGTTAATGATGTAAATAAACAAATAGCTTTGTAAATTGATGCTGAATGCTTTCTTTATGATAACTGAGAATTCCCCAACTCTCACTAAAACTGCTTTTCCTTGTCAATACCCTGTACACTGCAGTTTTTGTTGTTTTCCAAGCTAAACTTAAGCAATGATACAAAGCTTTTTGTTGTCAAAGTTATTTGCATTTTAAAGGGCATCTATACTATATTTCTCCTACAAAGACGTTGCAGAAAATATGTAGAGAAGAAAAGAAAATGGAAGGTATGAAGTTGATTTCCTTTGGCCAAATTTGATCTTGGAGTGTGCACGTACAGCATATATCAAAAGTGCTAGTAAATTTTCAGAAAGTAAAATCAAGACAATAATTCATTGTGAAAAGCTTATTCTTAACTGATAGATTAGTTGAGGTTTCATAGCTCACTGTACATTATAAGAAGAAAATAGAAGATGCTGTTACTAATGATGGGAAAAAGTTCATCTTAAGAGAAAAAATTATCTGTTGAGGAATGTTGACTTCATCATATACTTTTTACCCAAAAGGTCTGAAATGTCTAAAGCCATGTATTGATGCTAAATCAAAAAAATTGCAATAGAGCTTGGGAAGTCATCTACTCTACTCTCATGCCAAAAAGTAGGATCAGCCACACCTGTCTCTGTGTGGACAGATGTTTGTCTACTCTGTTCTTTAAAACCACTCATGACTGATAGAAATTCCACAGCCTTGAGTAATTCACCTCAGACCTTAGCTATTTGAACTGTAGAAAAGATTTCTCTTAGTATCTAAAATAGTGTAGGTAGCTATTAACACCAGTTTTCTACATCCAAAATTTTAAATCTTAAAAAAAGTCCTTAAAATTTACATTAAATAGATTTCATTATTCTCTTCCTATTTTTTAGAGGAAGAAAGGTTCAAAGAGATAACTGATACCACCGAGGTCAACACTGCAAGTCCATAAAGAAAAATCTGCACTGAGTGATCCATTCCAAGCTTGTTTCAAGGTATTTTAAGGCAAAAGTCTTTTTCAAACTCCCCTCAATTTTTCAGTCATATAAAATTCTACAGCACAAAGATAAGCTATCTTTCTACACTCGTTGAGTAATCAATCTGTGTTGTTAATAGCTCGCCAGTGAGATGATATATCTGCGTCATCAACCCTTTTGATGGACAGCTTTTTATCAGTAAGTGCAGAAGCTGTATAGTAACAAATACAAAACTTTCTCTTTTGTAGGGCAAAGATGTATTTATGCAGCCACAGTCAGAACTGTATACAGGTATATAAATTTTCTTAGAACCCACTTAAACTGATATATTTGCCAAAATTTCATTTATTATTATTCCTGTTGATTCAAATTAATTATTTTTTTACCTCCTAGTGAGTTCTCCCTCTCTCCCCTCTCTCTCCTCCTCTCTCCTTCTCTCTCTCTCTCTCTCCATCAGTATCTCCTCAGTATCCCCAGGAATCTGGATCAAAACTTTAAGGGCCATTGAATGCAGCAGAATGCGTCTTCTCAGCAGTGTAATGAATAAATGGATTTATTAAATCTTGCACCTGACTTAGAGAAACAAGAAAGAATCTGGACATAATGAGAAAAAAAAAAATCCTTCTTTTCTGTCTCGTTCATTTTTACAAAAAACAATTCTGAACAAATCAACAGCTAATGGCATTGCTGATAGCTTGCAGTAGTGCTATGAGAGCTCCTCGCTTTGGCAGTGAACCTTATTCTTCAGCTGGCTACAAAACCTCTGCTTTATCAAGTCAGAACTTCCAATTATGGCAAAATTTTCCATTATCAGGACTGATCAGAAATCTTGTCCAGTGCAGATTTAAGTTATGAAGATCCTAATTCTTTTAGCTATCTGGTGGATGAAGTGGAAGCTTCATCCATAATGGTCTCTATCCATCTATAGAAAATATTCAAGTATGTTTTTGGAAAATTTACACATTTTTCTGGCAAGTGAGAAAGCGAGGGGGAAATAAAGTTAGTGGTCTTCTACTGATTCTATTTAATTTTTGTCTGAAAGACAACTGAGAAGAGAAGGAAGTTGGGCAAACCCTGATCCTTGCTGTGAGACTGTGGAGGGGAGAAATAACTGTCTAGCAGAAATCCGTTCAGATTTGCTGAAGCTCATGAACAAAGGGCAGACGTAGGGACTAACAGCTCTTCTCTGAACTGACTCTAACCTTTAAAAATAGTTGAGTTTCATAAATCATAGTTCTGGTTTATCCATAATTTTTATTTTTAGCTTAGTTACCCATGCTTTTGCTGATTTTCATCAAGTAGCTTGTAGGATATATATCACCCTCCTACCTGTTGTGTCTATGCCTGAGGCTTTTTCACCTCTCCCCTACCTCCAGATGCTTCAAATGGTGCATCAAAGTGTGACGGTAACGAGGTCTCTGGAAGTGTCGTGGGGATAGCACTTCAGAGGTCTTGTTACTTTTACGGCTGCGGTGGCTGGCTGGGAGCAGAGTAGCTAGGTGGGTGGAGGAGGGAAATGGAGCAGCAAAGTGAAATTACCAAATGCTGAAGTGCTGGAGCCTGCATTAGTGTCACTCTGCTGCTCCTAGCAGCCAGGAGCTGAGCAGCAGAGGTCAGAGTGGGACCTGGCGAGGCTCAGGGCATGCCCAGCGTCCCAGCTGGTGCCGATCTGCGCTGCACATCTCCAAATGGGAGCAATCACAGATGCTGCTCTTGCTCCACACTTCATGTCCAAGTACCATCCCCCTCCTCGAGATACCGGAAGAAAGTGTTGATAATAGATGGACAACACACTAATTTGTATTATTTTTTTTTACTTAGCCTAGAAATTGAGAACAATTAAATATTTTTGTATGATTAATCCAGGAAAGCTAAAAACTTTTTGGAATATAGACTATCTTTGGCTCTAGGTATTATATAGTAATTAGTTACTTGCTAATACTTAGAAGATATTACAGTTAACATAATATTACTTCCTAGAAGTTAAATAAAAGTCAGGGATATGTTGAGTAATTTAATGAACAGTTTGGTAGGCCTCTTTCTTTCACTGTGGGCTTAATTATTTTATCAGACAACTTAAGTAAACATTTGATATAATGTTTAGTTACATAACATAATACCCACTTTCACATTGCTTATCTTGAAGGTGATAAATATGGTATTATGCCACAATAAACATCAGATAAACTGTATAGGAAACATCAAATTCACAGAATGTCCATCACTTATGTGGCCTGTTACGATAAAGATGTTTTAAAAATTCTTAGCCCAGATTGTGTTTTTATAACAAAGATTAAAATGTACTTCCAAACAACAGATTTGAAATGCAAGTATACAAGTTCCCTTCAGTATTGAATTTTAAGGACTAAGTGTTGATTTGCCATAAATCTTCTCTTTCATTGAAGTTCGAAGCGGTGGGGAGATTTTCTCATTGGTAGGTATCAGATGTGCATTGAAAGAGATCCCTTCATGTACTATAAGGTCTTCTGTAACATAATTCTTTAGGTGCTCCAAGTATTTCAATTAAACTAAGTACTGCAATGCAAATGTAAGGTGAACTTTGCAATATCACCTAAGACAGTTCTTTGGTCACAGTAGGGTTGTAGAAGTTTCAAAGGAGATCACAGAGAGCTAGAAAACAATAATTCTTTACTCTTCGTTATTTAATTGATTGAATTATAAAAAGGGGAGAAATAATAAATAAATTATAAGAAAGGTATTGAAATTGAGTTGTGATGTAAGATGAGAAGCAGCAGTAATTACTACTAAATTATTTCCTCTAGTCAGAAAACAGCTGACTTTTTAATGACTGGCAGCAACTCAGTTCCTTCAAGGCAAAAGAAGGAATGGGGAAGTACTTCTATTGTTGCCCATAGTGATTATACATGCCTTAGGAAAGAGAAAGTATGCAGAAGGTGACTGAGTACTGAAATTTAGTATATCTTTATTTGCTCTGATTTGCTTTCTCCTTAAGACAAAGTAAGAAAACCAGTTTTATCTTTAATATCAAGAATTATACAACGAAAGGTTTCCATATTTCTGTGGAATTCAGCCTCTTTAGCGGCAATATCATGATAAAATAAATCTCTGTTTTTTACTGAAATTATGTTATTGTTTTTTATGTACTCTGTTATATGCTATTTCAGAAACATCTCATGCTGAACGTTACTCTTAATAGCCATTTCCAAAAGGCTTTTTTTGTATGTCATGTTTAATAATAAAAGTTTTGATTGAGTTTGCTGCAGTTTATTTTCAGAATGACTTTCAAATGCACTGCTTGTCTGCATGCTGAAGTGAAAATGTAAGCAATACTAGTGACAAGCATATTTTGCTTTTTTGCAGATTTCAAACACTTTCTAAGGTCATGTGTGTATTGCTGGCCAAGCATCAGTAGTTTATTCGTTGCTTGATTACAAGTGGAATTGTAAATGGAATGAAATAAGATGGATATGGAGGATTACCAACTGCTGTTGGCATACAACTGCATGCTTAAAGATGTCTTCATTCATTAACAGACTATTTTAGCCTGCCAAGGTTGGAAATGAAATGCAAGTCACAGCTTGTACATTTATCACTGTAAGGAAAGCATCCTGCCAGTACTGGTTAGGCAAAGTGTACTTGTAGCCATTAGTAGTCCAGTCTGATCATTGGACTCAATCTGTTTCTAATGGCAACCTTTGCAGTGACAGCATTGTTTCCATCTGCGCTCACATGAGAGATTTTAAATCTTAGCCTTTAAAGTTTTGCAATAACCTTGCCGACACAATTATTTACTTTTTTAGGGATTGTTCCAGCTGGTGTATGGCAACCCGGTGTACCTGCAGCGAGCAAGCTGGCCCCTACCTTCTGCTTAGCAAGCCAAATAATAGCCAGTATTGCCTCCAATTACAACAGGTACTGTGACTTGGTATCTTAGGTTTCTTCTCTTAAACTACCTGCGACTGTCCTATCTAGCACTATAGTGAATGACTGCATTGCTTCTCCTTCTGAGAGAGAGCTGGTAAGAGCTTGTTAACAAATCTAAAGTGAAAATTGCTCGAGGATGTTAATACATATGTTGGGAGAAAAGTGAGATGGGGATAGGTGGAGGAGGGAGGGAGGAAAGGAGGGAGGGAAAGCAGTAGGGAAAAGAAGGAAGATGCAGGGGACAGTGGTGGGAGCTTGCTGGTTGGTCCTGGAAAAAAATGTGGGACCATATATGTGGAAAAAAGCAATTGCATATAGCCTGATGATTTTACCGAGTTTTACTTTTGCTCCTACAGTATGTCTTACACAACACATTTTGATCACATACGTGTCACGCCATACATTATTTTGGCTTTGCTAAATCCAACTGTTTATAAACTTTCTCCTTGTAGTACATGTAAATATTTCTCCTTCAGTGAATAATTGTTTAAAATTCAAAAAGCTGCGGTAGAAAATGGGTGTATCTATGTATTTTCTTGTGTTTTATATGTGTCTGATGTAACAGAACTTTTTTCTTCTGAGGGGCCTTTTTGTAGTTACCTTGGGGGACAGGAATAATAGGTAAACAATCAATCAAACTATTATTTAAAGGATGGGCATAATAATGCAAAAAGAGAAGAGGAAGATGCCAGCTCTTTTTCAATTCTTACCAAAATAAAATATGCCTACCTTTTGAACTGATGTATTTTAAAAAACTCTCTGTTTTTCTCCTCTATAGGAGAAAAATCTGAATAGGCCATGAACTGGAATTTGTTTTCTTACACTGTAGAAGAAACCGCTATGCCAGTTTAAGACGTTCCTGACTCCTGGCTGCCAGTACTTCTACCATAATTTATTGATCTTCCATCACAACTGCAGAAACAAATTCATACCTCATATGCTGCCAGTTTCTTAAGAGAAAACCTGGCAGTAACAGCATGCGTCACTCTAAATTGGCCTGGCTGACTTGGCGATGAAACAGGCAAGCTGGGGTGGATGGGCTTTGTGGTAAACTCCAGGAGAAGCAAGATGTCAGGCTGGTCCTAAACTGGCATTTCTGCCCTGAGTGTCTGACAGCAGCTCGGGCACAGGGAGTCCTCGTTGGTACCTCTGTCCCAGGAGGAAGGCCAACTTAGCAACCCTTTTCTGTAGGAAAATAAGGAAACATTTTGCTCTCCCAGTGAATGCATGAGGATGGCAGCAAGTGTCTGAGTGTATCCATAAATGGATGGTGACCATTTAAATATTGGTTAGTATGAAAAAAGAAGAGTCAGTGGCAGTGCCTATGTGCAAGTTAAAATGAATGTTTATGTTGAAAGGCTAAAAAGCAAATCCTAGTAGAAGACAAAGAGTGCTTCCCACAAGGTCATAGGAGAAATGAAGCTGACTGAAAAAAAAAAAAGCAAACAAGGAGATAGAGGGGAAGGCAGGGCAAGGCACTGAGGATGCAAAGTCAAGAGAATAAAAATGGAACAAAAGAAGGAAAAATCAAGAACAACTATTGGGAGGGAAAAAAATGTTTTCATAGCTCTGACTATAACAAGATGGTAAGTGTTAAATAGAATCATTCTACAAAAATAGAAAAGACTGGATACATACATTATATGTTCCTGAACTACTTTCTTTCTCAATCTCCGAGTAGTATCTGACAAACTGCACCTTTTGTAAAAGAAAAAACAAAACACCCACAAAACCAAACAACAATTGAATGACAAGGACCTGTATCAAACAGTCTTAACCTCAACCCGTTTTAAAGTCTGAACTATATCTTTTTCTAAATGTCATAAATAACTAATAAACTGAAGCAGAGTCCAAAAGCCTTTCACATAGAGGTTTAAAGTATCTGAGAACTGGATTCATTAAAAGGAAAAAACATTGAGGCAAAGCTTGAATATCTGATTTATCTAAATTCTTCCAAGATTTGTCAGTTACTATTGTGCACATTGTGTTTCTGTGATAGTAATTTAGTACAAGTCTCTTCTCAAAAAACAAAATTCAGCTTCCTTAACTGGAATTGAGAGAAAAATGGGCATAAGAAAATGATCGTATCTTCCAGGGTTTAGAGAACAGTAGGAGAAATTCACATAAAACAAAGACTCATTCTCTGGAGGTGAGGGTAAGATATTAAATTATTAATATCTTTCAAGATATTAAAGGCCAGTGGGATGTTTTGAACAAATAAACATAATTTAATTCTTAATGAATTATCAAAAAAAAACCCCTCCCAAATGACTAGAAGCAAAAATTGAGTTACTACAATTTAATTTTAGCTTAAATCTGTTGCAAGCAATCTTAATATCTGAAAAATGAATTGAAACGGTGTTAACTGTCTGGTTAGTGAGCAGTGTAAAATTAAGCTGCAGTAAACAAGAAACTGGGTCAAAGAGCTCAGATACATTACAATAGGCCAAGGTTTAGAATATACGACATTAATGTTATATGGGAAATAACTCAACAGTCACTATTTCATTTCTATGGAGATCTACTAAGAATGACACAGCAGCAATGGCTGGAGAAGTTAGAAGAAAAAGAGGAAAACTCTGAATCCTGAGGGGTGAATAGAGCAACTGATTAGACAAAATGTATTTCTCAAGGTAAAACAAATGCTGAAATAAGGACACACTACAGATTTTTCCTTATTCTGTCCCAAAGTCAGTTCCATGTGCTGTAGTTTTTATGAAAGTACAATGGAGAGAAAGAACAAGAAGGTGAGTTTCTGATGTGATTATAGTTAGTCACAGTTTAAAACAAAGATGTGAAATCATCAAAGGTTGGGAGAAAAAGTCACAGACACGACAAGAAACATTAACGCTAAGGAAAGAAGCGGAGGGGAGGGAGGTGGCTGCTCACTAAGTCTGAGGGTCAGGATGTACCTGGGAAGGTGGCTGCTGGCCTGGGGTGAGCATATTAAAATATCCTGGTATCATGCTCGCCCCAACCCATTGCCATGTGTTGTAGCAATACATAATTGCGCATGCACCCATTTTAAGGGCAATCATGCTCTCAAGTCTCTGCATTCAGTAAAAGCGATCATCCCAATCAACACGATCCAAAGACTTACAGACAAAATTTGTGTCGTGAGGATAAGTTAATCTCACCTAAGATTAGCTGCCTGCCCTGCAGATGTTACAGCTCAGCTTGGCATCCTCTAATTTATAGTCAATGAAGACTTTTTTTAGGGTGCAGATGTGCTGACTCTAAATATGCTCTCTTTTTTTCATTTCACGTACTCATATGGGAAGTTTAACAGACTAGTTGAAATGCAGTAACACAGATGGCAATTCTCTCTGGTCAAATGGATACTTCCTCTGTGCCTCTATTATGTGCTGATATGAAAATTTTTGAAGAAGATCAAGTTGAATTTTCTTCAGAAATATTTTTTTTGGTGGTATATAAAACTACTACTAAAGATGCTGTCATAAAGATTGGAAGAGTGTTGTCAACTCTCTATGGACTCAAGGCACTTGCAGTAGGAGTTCATTCTTACAGCAATACTCTGTGTGATGCTCACATCTGAAAGTAGATACAAACATCCATGACTCAGTTAAACAATACTTGGAATTCAGTCAGTAGAAAAATTATTTCATATTCATATGAGACTTTTCGTTTTATTTTCCCTCCTCCTACAACAACAGTTGGTTAACATTTTCCTCCTTATCAAAATAACCCAGAGAAAAAAACAGTGTTCTGAATTAGCATAATAGCTGCTTTGGCACATTTATTGATAGATGCAAAAATTAAACAATTAAACAGCTAATAAGGAACAAACCCCAAACCCATGCTCACATCTCTTTGGTAAGCTTGTACGAATATCACAAATGTGCTCAAAAAATGAATGTAAAGAGGGTTAAAGTAGAAACATAAACTCAGCTATATTCAAATTAATTTGAAAGCATGAAATAATCGCTGTTGAAAATTATGCTATTAAAAAATTTCAATTAAGATTTGTGACTCACTTCAGTTTCGATTTTATCCCTTCTGCTCTAGAAAATTACAAACTGTGTATCAAGTGCCCGGTGGGGTTTGGGCGGCAATGACGAACATTCATTTCAAGACTTTTTTTTGGATTAAGACAGTACTGACTCTATGAAAAAAGGGATTAAGATACCTCACTGAATTTCTTACATATTGCAACACTATTGCAGTTGACCTGTTTTTGTTCACTGTAGAATGTTTTGATGTTTGTGATTTGTTTTACAACATTTTGAGAAGGAAATGATTATTTTTCAGGATCTTGATGTTGTGAGATTTGATGTTTATGATACATTTTGAGTAAAATATTTATTTTGAAACCAGCAGCAGCATGTTTCTAACTTTCCCATTTTACCATGTTAGCTACAGTAGAAAATCCAGAACTGCTGAACCTCTGCGTCTGACATCTACACAAACTGTTCAGCAGTGGGAGAGTGAAGTATGCGGCTATATCTATTCCTGTCATATTAGCAGTTACGGTATTTCTATTGCTTTTATGGCACCTTCTCTCATGATCAGCTAAGCTTATGAGAAACTACGGAAGAATCATAAAAATCCTGGTTGGAAGGAGCCCCAACCTGATGCTTGGAGCAGGACTTATACCAGTAGTAGCTCGTCAGCCGACGGGATGCAAACAGCCATTAACCACATATCCTCAAAACCAGGCTTACTTTCATTCCAGATAGCCTTACTCACATCAGGGATGGAACCTGCAAATTAAATGTATTAAGGAAAACCAAGGACAGATAATATGAGAATGTGACTTGTAACTGGTGCCACTTATTACTGATATTGCTGCTTTGTTCCCAGTCCTACACCACAGGATACAGACCTGAACCAGAGGCAAAGGAAGGCAGCATATTTTATTTCATTAGCAATCCCTTAATTTTGCCAGTGGAAGTCTCACTAATCTCACAATTTTTTAAAAGACAGTATGTTCTCTCACTTTCTCTACCAAAATTAGAATACATTATAAGGTCACATTTTCTAAATTTTATAAACAGTTGCTATTGCTTGTATGCTTGTATGTCTCACCAAATATTCTTGGGAAAACAAAATTAGCAAGTGATTTTTTTTCCCCTAATGAATGTTAACTTTGTTTTGAACATGCAGTAGATTTTTTTTTTCCCCCAAAAAATGAATATCAGATTGTACAGTATGTTCTGTGTATATACATGATATTAGAATATAATGGATCATAGTTAAGTAATTTTTTGCAGAAATGTGAAAATAATAATGTGGAAAACCCAAGAACCATTCAAGTTATATTGTCTGAGAAAAACTAAAAGACCTAGAAACAAACAAACATATTTACATATCCATACATATTTATATAAAATTTTTGATTAATTTTCCTAGTTCACTTGAAGATGATTATGGATAATATAAGCAAATCCAAATCAAATTAATCTTAAATATTAGGTTATAGCTTTATGTTCAGAAGATTGCATCTGTGATTTCCATTTTCTGATTCACTATTAAGACCCAGTTCTAAATGTGTCCCTTTCTTCCAAGAACCCATATGAGCTCAATTATCAACTGTTATCCAGAGACGCTACCTTTACAATTAATAACCTATGGAATTAATCTTTGGACGAAAAAGAAGAAATGATAGATTCTGAATTTGACATTTTTTTTCTCTAAAAATCAATGCAATCTGGTTTTCTTCACACCATAGAAGAGGCAGTTAGCTTAGTACTGATCGTATTTCTGTTAGCATTATGCCAGTGTCAATGAAGATATTCTTCTGTTACTGTGGAACCAGTGAGAAGAAAATTAGGCCAATTTCTGCACACAGACGGCAATGAACGAACCATTTGGGAATACCACATCTAAATTTAATAAATCTATGCCACATATGGCTCTGCAATTCAGACTGATCTCATGTAAGTTGTATGTCTAAATGACATCAGGATTTGACCTACTCATTCTAGATTTGGGGAAAAAAAAAAAAAAAGTCACTTCAGGCTTGTGACGGCAAACTCTGAAACAACAAGAGTTTGAACTGGTTTCATGGTTGTGTTATTTCCAAAACACCTTCTCCCCTCTGCCAAGTATTGTAGGAGCATAATCCTTCGGTATGGGGCTTGTATATTTACAGATGAAAATCTATATCTGTATGTAGGAGGGAAGAAAGGAAGCAAAACCAAGAACGGTGTAAAAGAAACTAGAGTTTTATTACCTAATGCAGCCTTAGGGTCTTGAATAAAAACTCTGAGAGGTGTGAGAAACTATGACACAATTCTAGGCAGATGCTAGATGACCTTTTTTATATAATGATTTTTAAGGCTCACGTCACCTCGGAGTTAACCTCTGCATTAGATGATCTAACCCAGACAAGTTATTTAGGCTCCATTATAGTCAACAGAGGAAGATACGTGCTTGGAGAAGGCAGATTCATCTTCGCCACATTAGAGCACAGAAAAATGTGGTCACAGCAGCAGTGAAGCAGAAGAGGAGGATACAATCCTAACAGGAAAGGGAGATAACCAGCCACAGGAAGAATGCACAGAAAATGGTTGCATTATGATAATGGTGTTATATCGATTTTACAGCATCCTGCAAAGGAATCTTAGCAAGATTTTGAGGAGAAGGTTGTCATATGTGTTCCCCCTCCAACATCAATTTTATCATTAGGTTTGAAAGGTAACTTCACATGAAATAGTAAACGTCATCTTTGTATAATTCTGAGCATAATGGCAATACAAAATGTGCTGCAAAATTAATGTAGATGTAATGAAATCACTGAAGAAAGTCTCTCTTGTGGTATATCAGGACAATTTCAGAGGTGTCGGTTGGCTTACATAGGCAAGGCTAGGCACAATTTAGCCTGACTACTTCAGTTTATCAGTATTAATGTCTACAGAGCACTGTTTATTGTGGGGATTAGTTGTTGTCTCATTTCACCTCGTGTTCTGAATAATAAATGGTTATGCATGTTGCCTTCAATATAATTCATCATACAAATTCTATATAATTTAGTTATTAAGATAAGATAATATGTGACAATATTTATGTAACAGTATCCTCCCAATCACTCAACTGCTTCTAAATGCTAAGGGCCAATTAGATGATTTTTGCCTCTGAGATCTGGTAATCATTTGTTGACAGATATTAAATGATTCATCTAAATACATTCAACTGTTTTCTCCCATAAAGGAAATATTATTTTCCTTTTCTTTCTTTTTTAAAATGAATGTAGCAGTTAATTAAAGCTCAAGAAGTTTACAGTACCCAACATTTCAATTGCACTACACTTCACTTCAAAACTATGAGCACTTAATTTATAGTGCACTTTTTAAATTAATTGCAAGCCCTACCAGCAATGTAGTATTATCCTCCGTTAGGAGAAGATTTTGCTATCCAGCTGCTTTGTGGTGCAGCCACCTCTGCACTCTGGCCTACCAAGAAGCACATTCATCAGAGAAAAGACCTTGCAAGTCACTTACTGTGGCAAATGGCTTTTATTGACAATAGTGTAGCATCTCCGTAGGTTAAGTTTGCTCCTTTCCCTGCAACTAGCAGCACAGAATTCCTAAAACTGGAGTAGGCGTTGTAGCTGAAGAAAAAAAAAGTGGCGGCCTGTGTCACCCCTTCCAGTTTCAGGGCCACCAATAACTAACGTGACTAATAGAAACTCTTGGGCCCCTCTGACAAAATGTGAACAAGGAACAGAAAGGACACGGGAGAACAAAGTTCATCTCTGCAGTGTCTACTCTATGGTCCGTCTGCCTCTGAATACTGTACCACACTGCTCAGCACCACTCCTGAATTTCATGAGCTGTTAAAAGACATTTCCTCCCACACCTACCTAGTGGCTTGGTAGTCTCCAAAATTTAACTGAAACTGGTGAGTTCCTATTTCATCTATATAAAAGGATACAAAGAATCATTTTAACAAAACCTCAACTGATTGCAACTTTATGAATTGCATCCATCGTAATCCAAGGCAGAGATTTGACCTTGCAGTATTATACCCAGTTAGGTTTGAGACTGAGATGGAAATAAATAGGCAAAAAGTGTGCATAAATCTGCTACAGTCGTTACTTTGAAGTCTGTATTTATTACAAGCTCATAGGCTAACTACATTATCATAGTTACTTTTGCATAGGCTTAAGTTATGTATAATACAGTGTGGTACTTTATAGCTTTCCTGCTAAGCCAATGACGAGGCATCTTGCGAGACTATCTGGATATCCCAGAGAGTCCACAATTTTTTTACTTCCTGATAGAGAACAGAACAGCAACATCATGAACTTTCCAATAAAATAATCCAGTCCTTCTAGTGCCAGATGCTGATGAGCTGAGTTTGGGGCTGCCGTTAACTTCAGTTAACAGACGATGTGGTTTGACAGTGAGCCAATCACGTAACCTACCTGACGTCATGCCAGAGCTCCCACCGGCTTCTCAGCTCTGCGTTTGACATATGCCGCCTTTCCACTGGCAATTGTGAGATAACTCCTCGATTCGGAGTGAGAAAACTATGAGTCACTTGCAACTCTTTGGATACATCCTCTGACAAAGTGCATGTAACAAGTAGTGCCTGATTGTTAATTACGGCTAGAAAGCATAATGTGGCATTTAATAACCCAGGACAAAGAACCTTCCTTTTCCAAAATGATGCATTTTTGAGAGTCTTCTTTCTTTTTCATACAATCAGAAGGAGTTAAAATATATTACCACAGCACTATGGCAACTTAAGAGGGATTGAAGGAGCAATTGTAAATGATGTTATTCTCAGTGATTCAAGTTTTGTGTGTGGTTTTTTTCAAACTACTACTATTTCAAGAATCAAGCAACAATACAGCACAGGTTAAAAGACCCACAAAATTCTATCTTTCAGATAGATTTTGTCGCATTGCTGATATCCATTTTTTTATCATCTAAGTATTTTTCAATCAATAGATTCATATACATACACATATGTATGAATGAAATATATATCTATATGTATGACTGTTGTCCTAGTTTAAATCAAGTTTTCTGTTTGCTATATGTGTTTTTTCTCTTCCTCCCAGAAGTGACTTAGTAAAAAAAAAAAAAGGCAACGTACAACATTCTTGTCTTGTGTGATTTTTCCTATGTTTAGTTTTAATATTATAGAGTCACTTTTCAAACTTAGGTATGTTTATTATGTTCAGTATTTTTCGCTTCTTGCTATATGTACCAGATCTGTCCTTCACTGTCATCATCTGGCTTACTGCTTTATATTGTTGTAAAGCTAACTGCAAGGGAAACTTTTCCTAGGTTTTGTTTTGTTTTTTTAAAAAAGACAGAAAAAACCCAGGCCCTTTCTTGCAAATATAAACATATCATATTTTGTTTTCAATTTGCATCGACACCCACAGAGAAACTGGAGGTGAATTTAAGTCATCACCAGCCTTTTGCACATTTTTACTGGCGCATTTAACTTTCTCTGTTTAGCCACAGCTATTTGAGATGCCTCCCACATTCACCGTGGAATGCATACTGTTAACTAACTTCTTGTTTAAATGAAGGGCTATGCTGACAATTAAATGTAGGATCGTGCATGCTTCAGTGCCGTACCTTATTATAATCAACGTGAGTAGAAGCAGAGTGCTGAAATTATGGGTTTTAGTCTGCATCTGCATGGCATTATTATGCTTATCAAGGTGAAAATGTCGACGCTGAAGAATGTAATTGTGTACCTTAAGCTGCAGCGATAGTTAAACTGAGCTCCTGCCTCCACTATTAATGCATCAGAGTGCTACTCTTAAGAGGCACTATAACTCTTTATGTAGGCAGAACTTTCAATTCATGAATTTATTTCCTTTCCTTTTTTTTTTTTTAAAGACTTTCAGAGATAAGGTTTTTCTGTTTGGATATTAATTCAATATAGATTTTTCTGATGCATTTTTTCCTTTTTAACAAAGTCAGGGACCAGAAAGAATAGTGTACGTTTGTATATAGCTCCGCTGCCCTCCAGGAGGTCAAGTGTGAAATGAGTTGAGAGACACATTGACAGTCCATGCGTGAGCTGAAACAACTCAAGCTAGTTATCAGTAATTTGGATCTGTGGCTGTAGTCCGGGCTCTTATTATATAAAATAAAATAAAGTAATAAAATAATTCAGTGAATTGTCTATGTTTAGTAGATTAGCATTTTCATCTGAACATTGTCTTCTAGAAATTATGCATGTTTTATTTGTTGATTTTAATGTTTAGTCATCTTGAACATTTTGGTTTGTTATTCATTTATATTGCAAAACAAATGCAATTTTCTTAATACAATATATTACTTTGTTGGGTTTCATATACGTGCTTTGCTTGTAAGTCAGTCACTTGTAAGTTATCCGTATGGATGGGTATACCACTTCTCTTTACACAAAGAGGGAGGGAATGTTTTCCCTTCCAGAGTCACAGTGATTCTCTTGAGCTACTTAGACTGTGCTGAACCCATAGCATTGGGCCAACATGTATGCCAAAATCCAGCCCCGTGCCTGCACATTAGTATTTCTCAAATGATAATACAGCAAATTCTCTAAGTCTTCCTTTTGTGGTTTTGTTTTTGTTTTTTTTTTTACCTCCCCTCCACGATTTCCCTATTCAATTGGTTTTTGGCAAGAAAAAAAAGAAATTACACAGGCTTCAGTATTACATGAATCATTATTTTAAACTGATTTACTTAGTTCTAAACCAGTATTTTGCTACTTTCCATCTGATTTTTGCCATGAAGGCCACACAAGTGTCTAAGGATTACATACATGATGAAAATTAGCTTTTCTACTCCTTAGTGTAAAAGGAAGAAATTACCTAGGGAAGTTTCAGTATTTATGAATCATTTGGTGATTTCCTTAAAGATAAAATTAATCTTAGCTACAAAGAGAGAACATTTCACTTGCTTTTGTTTGAACATTTGGTAACCTAATTGAAAGAGCAGACCACTTGTACTTTTGAGAAGCTTTAATGAACTAACTGCAGCAGTGAAGGAGGACACAGCTACACATTAAGCACAGGCAGAGTTCAGGAAAATTAACGCTTCTAGATTTACTCCTATATAATTTGTGGAAGTTACTTATATCACTCAACATAATTAAGAAAAATTCTTTTGCCTTTGAAGCACTGAACCTTGGCATGCTTTTCAGTTGCCAAGAGCCAAATTTCTGCTCATCCATATATGACTAGAGCATGGTGAAAGAATTAATGCACTATCTGTTTTTATCTTATGGCTATCTCTGATCGTAGTTTTAGATCACAGTGATTAGTGAAGGGCTCCCTGCCTCTGGATGAGAAAGCAGTTGAAGTCCATCGATGGTTAAAGGCAACTCACCGAGTCTTTCGTAGTGGACTACTGGGATCTGGACTGACACAAATTACAGGTGATGGCATGTTCATTCTGCAGGGAGAAGACAACTTATAAGGCTAAGCAAGAGGGTCAGAGTTCTATTAAATGGCATAGCATTAAACGTCATAAAAATATATTCACTGTCGTTTAGCAGAAAAGGTATATTATGGGACTGGGAGGCTTGGAACATTAATGGATCAGTCTGAGAATCACAGTTTTCTTAATAATAAATATAAAAGTTGCAGATGTCGAGTTTGTTTCTAATCTTGCTTGCATCGATATAAACCTAGAATGGCTCTGTGAAACTGATGAAGTAAAACTAATAAGAATCAGTATTTTAAAATGAGACAGTCAGCCACTTTTTACAGATTACTGTCAGAGCTGCATATCTCCACTGATTTTATTACAGTTATGTATCAAGATCAGACTTTTAAATCGTTCTAAAATCAAACCTCCTGTTGCAATGACAGGTAAGTCCTTTCTATTACATACGTTGAAATCTATATGAAGGGCCATTATCAATTCTGCAGTTGTAAAGTACAGCCTGTGTTCCTGCCTTTCCCTCCCTTATTCCCCACGCAGAGTTCTCTATGCAGGCCAATATTCCTGATCTCCAGGAGCAATGAGCCCTTTGAGATGGAATCACAGACTGGTTCAGGCTGGAAGGAACCTCTGGAGACCACCTAGTCCACCCCTCTCCCCGCTGAGGCATGGTCACTACGTCCAGATGGCTTTTGAACACCTCCAAGGACGGAGACTCCGCCACCTCTTCAGGCAACCTCTCCCTGCTGGTGTAGCGCAGAGTGAAGCAGCTCAATGTCATGTAGCTGGAGCGAAGGTTTGTGCTGTACATGCCTGCGAGTTGAGTGGGAAGGAGAGAGAGGGGAATAGGCTGTGACATGACATTGCTTTGAAGCTCCTAGCAAGTGCAAATAAGGCTCATACTAAATAAGTCCCTGCTAGGGAGCTGTCTATTTTTATTTGTAGTGTTTAGCTTGCAACCAAAAATCTGTTTTGGTTCAATTCGTGCAGCATTCAGAAAAGCATCAAAATGACAATTTACTTCTGGTTCAAGAAAAATAATGGTTTGCATGTTTATCATTTCAGCTTGTTTGGTTTGATTACAGAAAGCCATGATTTTAAAATATTGAGCTTATCTCTGCCAAAGGATCAGACCTCATAATTTTTTATCTAAACCCGACATTTTCCTAGTGCTTGTAACCCCTCTCTGCCCTTCCTGTTTCTCTTTCGATAATATACTGCTGACAAGCCACGTTTGATTGTCTTGTGAAGGCGAGAAGATCAAATACATACAGAGTATTAACAAAAAAGAAAGAATGTCCTTAGGGAAAAAAATGTTGCAGAACACGAATTCAATTGTACTGCTGGAAAGAGTTGTCAGTCACTGTGAAAAATCAGTTCAGAGGCCTCCTGCCACGGGGGGGGAGCGGGACCCCCGGCATCCATATGGGAGCTCTTTCGGGAGGACTTTGCTCACCCTTGTCAGTCACGAGCTGGGCTGAGGGAGGCGCAAGGGAAAGGAGGGGTGCTGCTTCCAACCACTGCCATGATGGCTACTCTGCCTTTGTCTCTTTCTCACAAGCGGAGGGTAAAAAAACCCTTCTCCAGCATGTTGCGTTACCCAGAACCAAAGCCCTTTTTCTTCCCCAATAGCGCTATCTGTTTCTTGCTTGTTTATTCTTTTTCTCTTTTTTTTTCATTGTAATGTTTTTTCTTCCCCCAGTGAGTGCTGCTCTGTGGAGAATGAAACAAACCGAGATGAACAGTTAGCCCTCTGGAATTAGGGCCACTTGAGTGATGGTTGGGAAAGCAGGCAGGGGACTTCCCTTACACCATGTTTGGCCTCAGCAGTGATTCCCACAGACTCTGTTAATGCCTGTGTGATTGCACCACACACGGGACCCGAGTGTGTGGCCACTTGCCATCCTGGGTCAGGCTGGTAGCACTGCTCAGCGTGCTCAGATAGCCAGAGAACAAAGGCTGACTTGCATCTTAATGGCCTTTAATGTGTGGAAACATGTTATATGAAAGCCCATGTTGAAGTTTAAGAACCGACTGAGTAGCAATAATTTTGCCATGGAATTTTGCTTTAAAATTCCTTTGTACGGATTCTATAAACGTTTGCATTTACTGTTCTACACAACTACATACAGAAAAATATTTCAAAGAATTTTCTGTCTAAAGCCGATCCTTGACTGATATTTGTGATTTTGGTGTCTCTCCTTAGTCTTGTCCATGCCAGTTTACGTTACAAAAATATTAATTTGCTGCTAGCCTCACAGCAGGTCCTCTTCTATCCTCATACTCCAGCCAGAACTCAAGACATAAAAAACAGAACAAAACAAAGGAAACAGGGAATCAGAGAAATAGAATGAAAGTAAAAGTTTTCTTGAGACAAAGAACAAGAAAAAGAGGTCAATAGTCTTGGATTATTCACAAAGGGTCAGAAAAACTCAGGTTCGTTTAGTACAGTATATAAGTGGTCTGTTTATTCTGATAAATGCTTTATATGTATATCAAATGAAATATTCAGAGAGCTTAGGAAGAAAACTCTATAGCCTCAAACATTTATCTTGAATGTGTAGGAAAAGAAACCTTTAGAAGTTAATGTTTGTGCCACTTTGTCTGCACCAGTAAATCTTGAGTAAGAACTTACTATTCATTTTCATCATGAATTAATGTACATACGTATTAAAAATACACACGCGTGCACGCGCACATGCACACACACACACACACACACAAACACATATTGAACCTTCATGTTTCCAAGCTGAATAATGCAGCAACTTATTTTAATATGAATGAAACTGCGACTCATGCTTGACTTGAGCTTAATTTGAAACAAAAATTCTCTGGCACGGTGAGTGGACTGTAACTTCCCAGCTGCTGTCTTGACCCAGTTGACAGGTAAATCAGGTACAGCTTTGTTCCTCCAAGGTTATCCATTCCAGGGGTAAGTTTTCTGTTTGGTATGCAGGCTTGCAAAACTACCCTTTGAAGATGAGGAGTTGTCTTGCTGTCACTAGATCTGAAGATTCCTTTAAACTGTGATGAAGTTTAGGTAAAAGAGTTCTAATCACTAAAGAAATCCTTTAAAGCATTGATGTTTTCAGCTGTTAGATCACCTTGTAAAAGCAGCAATGGAGAATTAAAACGTCCAGTTATGTCTAAAACTTTGGCTATGCACACAGGCCTCAATGTGACAAAAAAAGGAATCAAATATTGGACTTCTACCTGTTCTTGTGTCAGTCACTGTAAAAAACCTCTAGTGCTAATTTACTTCAGCTTACAACCTAATCCATTACTGATAGAGCAAAGCAAAGTCAGAAAACAAAACATTTGATTATGCATAAGTTTCTTATTAGAATAGAATAATCCAGCCAGAAATACTCAGAGATAGTAAATATTTGCAAGTTTGGATAATACGCTTGCCATCATAATTGGCAGAATTAATCTTGCTGAGTATTCACTTCACAGTTCAAAATTATCCCTTCTCACAGGCAAGTCTCATATAGACAGAGCCCCTTCCTTTTCAGATTTGAACTGACGAGTAGCTGATGTAAAATACAATTTCACTGCAGGTTAATTTAAAATTTATTAGAAAAGAAGGTGAGGTTTTAGCTGGAAAAAACCCACACTGCTTTTCAATCCTCTTTTCTGGAACTATGCTTATTTGTTACATATCCTCAATAAATATGATAATAACATTATATTGTTAGCATCTTAACAGACATTTCATTTTTTTGCAACCCTCTAATGTAGAAATCCCCGAATTTGTTTAGCACACTTGGTATCTGATCCAGGAGGAATTTTTAAAATCATTTCACAAGGTGTGAATCTAACCATTTCTGTATTTTCATAGCTCATTCAAGTTTGCTTTATCTTATGCTGCCATTTGCACCTCTGTAAAGTAAGCATTAAACCTGAAGTGGAATGCCAGCACTTTAGGTTTTCTGTGGGCACTGCAATTCACAGAGACACGCAAAAGCCAGATGTTTTAGTCTGGTCAAATATCTTATGAACTATTGTGCTTGTTCAACAAAACACCCTTCAAATAATGGCAGAGAAGTATGAGTGATGATAAAACAGAGGCTGCAGTTTTATTGCATTTACCAGGGGCTGTTTCAGATGTGTTCCAGCAACTTGAGTTTGTTGCATTATGAGACAACAGTTGAATAAACCAAGATTATGCTCTATAGAACAGTAAAGTAAAAACTTGGGAATCAACAATGACTTCAATTTAAACTATAGCACTGCTGATATAGTTCAGCATTTCTGAATTCTGTTCATTCGGGAAATAATTCTGCATTAATTTGGCTGACCTCCCCAGAGAGCTGGTATTAGAGCAGGAGGACTTGCATGTGTAGTGCGGTGAACAGCATTCTAGTAAGCTTCCTTCGGTGATGATAGTCTAAAGCATGAGCATGGTTCTAGGCAAAAGATGTAATTATTCCATTTCCAAAGCCAGGGAACTGTGGATTACATCATCTGCTTTACTGATGGAGTGCAAAGTCGCTTAGTAACCACAAAAGTCAGATATGGTCATCTATTCCACATGATTTACAATGAAGGAAGTACTTAAGTGAATGCTGTATGAAGACAAGCCCTTATTCAATTTAGGTGAAAGCTTTACAAATATTTTTAAAATACTAGTATGAGGAAATACTACTTTTCACTTTTTTTCAGGAACTTCTAAACAATATATTGACTATTAAAACCTGTTTATATTCCATACCAAGCTTCAAGAAGCAAGGTGCAAGGAGCAGCTTGCTTACCCTTCAGTACCAGCTTCAATTAATCCATTTAACCATCCAGTGAAATACAGCAGGAACACTTCCTAAGTCAATTACAAGAGATGATAGATGGTTTAGGAAATATTGTCTCTCAGCTGAGGTGCTGTGACAGATTGCATGAGGGTGGTTTACTCCTTCATAGCCGCACAGCAGGAGGATGCATACGTAGTTGCATGACGAGACTCCTGCTCCAGCTGCTCAGTTTTGTCACTTTCTGAATACTGCTGGCTATATTAAGTACGTGTTAAGATACTTTATACATGGACACAATCCATACCATTGTAAAACTGCATTTTTATGGCTTCCTAACATGTCGTCATTCCCAGTGCTGAGGTTTTATGATCATCCTAAACTGACATAATGGTAGGCATTTGCTTAGAGTCTTGCCTTCTCCTCTCCCCTGTCCTCTGGTATGTGTGCCCATGCCTGTGCTTTGCCACCATCAGTAGTTGCGTTTCTTCATCTTAAGCTTAATGCTTAGACTGAAAATATATGTTTTTTCCCCAGACATGCAGATCAGGTCCATCTCCCCATGTAATTCCACCTGTGCAGCTGTGGGCATAGAGAAGGATGAAGAAGCAAGTGTCAGGAGCAGAAACAGGGGACTGGGAATGCCCTGCTGTACATCAGCCTGTGTCTCGATGATCATTGCACCGCAGCTCAGGACACCAGAGGTAAAGCTACTATCTCTACTATCTCTCTAAAACGATCTGCTTTTCACTGGCAAAGAAATAAAATGTTTATAGTGCAAAAAGCTTAGAATTTCATTTCAAAGTATAATTAACTAAGCAATTCACAACAACTGTTTTGTTTTTCTGTACTCAACACTCAGTAATTACCACTTTTAAAAATAATGGTTCCTTAATGGGAGCTCCTGACAGCAAAAGTACAGGGGAACTAACATATGGAGTTGTCATCAGGCTTACTGATTTCCCCGGCATAACATACAGCATGGACTTAGGTGATCATGAAGGTGAGCTGCAAAGCAGCCTACACATAAATGAGAACAAGCATAGCCTGGAAAACTACTGGGAAGAGCTTATAATACTATACCATGAGTGGGATTTACCAGAAAAGGACTATTTTGCATGTGTAAATATGTTATGTGCTAAAATAAAGACAGAAAATAACATTGAGGAAAGAAGGAAAAACAAAAGAAGGAGGAAGATGTGATAATATGAAAGAAACTCAACAGAATAAAGGAAGGGAAGAAAATGAAATGGCAAAGTAAGAAGCAGGAAAAAAAAAGTGATGGGTTGCAACTCTGTGGTATCATGTAATGGAATAAAAATGGAAAGAAAAGGGAATTTTAAAAGCCTGAAATTAAAACCAATCCATAAATTTACTTTTTATTTGAGATGCAAATGATTGCTTAAGCCTAGTTTTGTAGTAGAAGTTGCTATGCGAAAGCCAATTTCCTTTGTAATTTTGTTGACTTCTATTTTTTAAATTATTTTGGATTTCTGTAATAGTATTTAAATATTATTTAAATATTTATCATGTGTATCTAAAATCAACCAAAAGAGATAATGACTAAGAACTCCTTAAATTTTCTGACATTTTACAGTGCACGTAATGCAGAGGCTTTGTAGAATGCAGATAAATTTCCTTGACCTATTGCTCAAATCTGAATAAACATATAATTATGGGCTTTAAAATGTGTTTTTTATTTATAGTGGGACATTAGGACCCAATGTGGTAGGCTTAAAGTAGCACATTAGAAAATCTTTCTGCTGGTAGACAATTAGAGCTATTGGGGGGGTCACTGTGGGTTAACAATTTATTCCTGAAATGAATGGGAGTTTTGTCATTGATTAAACAGGATCAGTAAAGTACATTTTTCTTTTTCTTTTTTTTCAATAGTGCTTCTGAACAGCACATTGTATTCACAGAAATCTCAATCTTACTGGAAATCTAGGGCTGGAACAGTAAAGCCAAGAAACAGGTATGCTTACACTGTGAGCTGGTATTTCTGTGCCCAGAAGTACTGTCTTCATATGGATGACAGCAATCCGGTTGATGACTGAGGATTCGCCACATCTTTTGCCTAGTATAAACACATGGGTGAATTCAGTGAAAGAAAGTAAATCAGAAAACATCAAATTCCTCCAGGCTCAGGTACCAGCAGAAAGCACATTCTGCATTTCCACTTCCAAACATGGAATCAAACACACCTAAATCACTTCAAATAGCCAACGTGCAATGGCATCCATTTCCACGCTGTCCGTGAGGGTAAGCATGTGCACATAACATTCACTAAATAACTTTGAGCCATATATTAATTAGTAGAGAGCTGCTATTTTATGAATCATAAAGAAGGATTAGTTAGTTTGGGAAAACTAAGCATTAGTTCATTACCATTTATAACTATTTATTGGGCACAAGTAGTATAATTTCATTGGGTCTTGTTTTTCTAACATCTTACAACCCCCTGAAATTGCAACCAGAAATAGTAGATGATAAGAATATATTTGCACTAAAACTGTGAAATTACAATCCAGTTTGAATTTTAAAAGCTATCTTGTTGTCTACTTTTAAATTTTTATGATTCTAACATATGTTTAATCTATAATAGCATAACATAACATGTAATTAATATACAATATGTGATTGCTGCATGCTATAATATAAATGCCTATTTATAGAATTGACTCCAAATCTTAGGTCATGATGAGAGGTGCTCTGCAGACACAAGGTAAAGGGATACTTCTTGACCACAGAACATGGGAGGTGGCCTGCAGGATTGGCTGACAGTATGGCAGAACAGGTACACAGCACTGATGCTTGCTCAGAAAGGGTTATTGCACACTTAAAAGTTCACGCAGGGAACTAACACTAACACTAACGTGTTGCACTTCCTCACTTACTTCATTGTCACTTCAGAGATATGCCCTAAGGCTAAGCGGATCAATATATCGTCACGGTAGCCAAATTTCCTACTGAAGGTAAAGTGTCACAAAAGTATATGTCAAACATGAACAAATGATTTGCTGAATGGGAATGGACTAGAACAAGAGACTTCAGAGTGTTTAAGTGTTTTGCTGAAATAGGAGCTTTAATAGAAAAGACAGATAAAAATCGGATTGATTCATGAATCTAAGTGCACTGACAGCCTCAGGGTGTGTTTTACCTGACCCATGTAGAAGATGGATGGGGGCTGTCCCTACAGCCTCCTCTTCCAAAGAAAAGCGCTTTCCTGCCTGGAGTCGTTGGCAGTCAGACTTGTATCCAGAGTTGAAGGATGCCGGATTCTGGCATGTGTCTTTTTCGTGTTTACAATACATATATATCTCTAACGGATTGCAGCCTGCCTTGTCAAGCCCACGCCGAGTCTCCCTATCATCCCTTACCTGTGGTTAAAACCAGTAATGTTGCTAACATCCTGTTTGTGGTTTGGGTAGCCTGATCCTACCATTCCAACCGTCGTCCCCTTTGTCTAATAAGGAATTTCTGCTTTGGTCTCAACCACGGTATTTAAGTGATGGTATTAGTGTTGTAACATTAATATAGGTGTATATATCTTCAGTATCAGATCGGGCATCTGATACGGATTCAATACAAGTAGAGGCTATCTGTGATATTCAAAACGGATAGCACAGTGTCATTTCACAAAAAGTGAAAACCCAGTTGAAATGAGTATGTGTTTCCTTAAAAGGGATGGAAAGAAAAGCGATTCTGGGTCTGGCTGCAGGTATATATTCAGAATGGTGTAAATGCCAAGAAACAGCCCCTGGGGGCTACTGCTGATGCTCAGTGCCCAGACTGAGTGGGCATCCCTCTCCCATCTCTCCTTCTCCTGCTCCAGTGTGTTTCTTAGGGGTTAAAGAACATTTGTAATGTTAATCGCCCTGCTTAGAGGGATCCTTAAAATTTGTTCTTGAGCAGTTACCACTGTATAAAAGCAATTTATCTGCTACTTATCTCCATTGAAGCATACAGCACCTGAAAAAGTTCTTCAGCTTTATGCACTAGTGCATGGCTAGGCTAGGACTGCCCCAAAAGGCACTGATTTGCAAACGGCAGCTCATAGAAAACCTTTCACAGCCGACCTGATGAAAGGCGTTCTGATTTTGCAAAGTGCTGAACACCATTATATTTAGATGCAAAGATGAAATCTAGCAGTATAAAACTGACTTCAGACATCCATAAGGGAAGAGCTGGTTTTCAGCTCATATTAGTAAACAGAACATGTCAATTGAGCAGTGTCAATATTTTTAAACTGATTTGCAATTTTCTACAATATCAGTATTTGCTATGTTAAATAATAATGTTACCTTTTAAGATCAAGCCAGTCATTTATTGTTGTTATAAAAAATAATACAAAATGGTTATTTTGAAAGGTTATTTTAGCTTAAGCTCTTTTGTAGATTTCCTGGTTTTGTTTAGCATGCATTTTGAGTCCCTTACACTGACTGATTAGAGCTTTTTCCAAATTAATCATTTTGATTTGCAAAACGCATTTTTGCTTTTCAAATTTAACGTTAGATTTACCTAGTCTTTTATTTAAGAGGCTCGGAGATAAACTTCACCCTTCCCTCTGAACACTGTAATAACAATGAATAGCATTCAATGACTGTACAATAATTTACTCAGTCATAAACAATAACCTGACCTCTTTTTAGGAGAGCATGAGAAAAATTGTCAATGAGGAAAATTTCCAAAGCCCCATATATCTAGTTCAAGACCTTTGTTTGAACTGTGGACAAGTCTGAGGAGTACTGTGTGTGTACTGCAAGCGTTTTATCCATGGAGGTGAGCTTAGGCTCTCGTGCAAAGCTCAATCTCCTTAACTACACTCTGTAAAATAAACGGTAAGGACTGAAACAGAAAGTCAGCTTAAGAAATCTGTGCTACCTTATCCTTTAACTGAAATTCTGCAGGAATTTAGCAATAGGTAGTCATCAGAAATACAACATACACACATGACTGGACAGTAATCTAATAAAAGAGTTCCCTGTTATGCACTACTACTTCATCATAGTTAAAGAGAAATTGTAAAATCTTTAAGCAAGTGCTTCTTCGACAGTTGACATCACTTGCTATTGGATACTAGTGTTTCCACTGTGCAGTTTATTTAAAATACGGGGAATCTTGTGGAAGAAAGCCAACTTTTGTCCCAGTTTTGGGAAGATGATAGTAGATATTTATATGGCGTAGAATTAAGCACAGATTGTTTGCTCAGAATATGAAGTAAAATAAACAGTTTCCTTTGGACTATTGTTCATACTACTTTTAGTTTGCTTTATACTTGAGAGGTGAAACTTCTCCAAGTAAAAAATTTTGTCGCTCAGTTGGCCTTTAGATGCTTTTAATCTTATTATCTATTTTAGTATAGGAGATTTTACCTTTTTTGTGCAGCATTTATGGAACATCTTTAAAAAAGTCAGTGGAGTATCTGTTTGCCTGTGCATGCAAACAGGAATAACTATCTGGGGAACATAATCATGGCAAAAGGTCATGTTTGCCTTTTATTTGAAATACTTTTAGACTATCAAGTGGTTTAGAAGTCACTCAATCAATACCAGAAGTCAAGGAAAACAGTTCATTTTATTAACATTAATATATTTTGAGTTTTCTAAGATGGAACGTTATTTCCCTTGGCATTTTAATTGAGATTTCATAAAATCGCTATTTTAGTGTATCTAGCAATGGCATTTTAAGTTGCACTATACTGCAACAACAGTTTGAGACACAAATGATTTAAAGATCTGCAAAACCCACACGAGGACACTTCCCCTCCTCTTTCTCCTTCTACCTTCAAAAGGCGAATCAGCATGAAAGCTGAGACTATAAACACCTCCATATACATGTAAAAATAGTAAGAGGGTGCTGAGGGATATATATTTAATCCATATGTACCACAGATCAGCTTTGATTTTTCTTGCTGCATGTTCCATTGACACAAGGGACTTTTGGGTGCATGTTGCAAGGGGAGAATAAGTCCTCCAGTGCATCCCCGTTTGCTAAACACCACAAATGATTTCATACGAAAACAGAGACCATTAAAAAACAGAATCATCTAGGATTTTGGAATAGATGTTTTCAGATTATTTTACTGTATAGTCCATCTGAATTATTTTAATTTAAAGGCATTAATTTAAACAATTTTAAAAATTTAAAAAAGGACTGACAAAGGATCATAGTATACAAGACTGTATGAACATGCACAAGTTGACAATAATAATAATAATCAACAGTATTAAAATAGCATTGCTTTCGGTAAATTCTACGTATCTCTTTTCAATCTGATGATTGAACATTGTCAATTAAATAACGAAGTGGAAGAGTAATATGTCTTGAAACTGTAGAAGCAGCAAGAGTCCAGAGGGACCAGCGTTAATACGGGCTGCCAGAGTTTGTGAACCATGAAGGATGAGCCCAGTGAATGATGAGTGCAAGCTGCAAGAGTAGAGTTACTACAGGGAGGTGGGCTAAGAGAGTAGGGAGAATTGGGCCCATGTCTCGCCAAGGCTGTGGCTGCACCCACACTGCTCTTGGGTGCCGCACTCTGGTCCGAAACTGGATTTCTGGCAATACGGTATTGTACATTTGAGTTTTGATGCACCCTAAAAATCAACCATTTTAATTACTCAAAGAACCCTAATTGTTATTAAAGCCCAGATCTTCCACTATGCCTTGCCAGTCCTTTTATTTCCAGAAAAGAATTAAAAAAAAAATCTGTAATGCTATGCTAAGAAATACATGTATTCAAATGAAAAATAATTTGGTTAGAAAAAAAGGTAAATGCTCAGCCTGGGTGAGCATTTTTTAAATAGTCATTATCTCAAAATTAGTATGAAGGCTGAAAAACTAAAATAGCTTATTAATGGACTGAGACTCCTTAAACTTTTTCATAATGGGAGTCAGGTGTGTAGAATCTTTTGAAAAACCTCACTAAGTACCTATCTGCATCTTTAGGCACTTAAATGCCTTTAAAAACTTGTTCCCTATTGTATGATTGTCAATTAATTTCAATTAGGGTGCTAGTATTGGAAAATATTCTAATGTCTTCACACATATAAGAACAGCAGTCATAAAATAAGACTGTTTCAAAGGCACTTAAAGATACACAGGAATTTAACTTTTAGTGGGTAAAATTTAACTTTCAGTGAGAGAACCTATATATTGCAAGTTGCGGAGTTTGCATTTCACTTGTATGCAATTTCTTAAGTGAGGGGAGGCCAGTTTCACAAAAGGGAAAGTCGAGAATATGCCTATGATTGTTGTCAGGGTTTTTGGAAGTATAAAAGGGCATGGAGCCAAGGACAGAACTGCAGCAGGGAGCAGACGTGCGTTATATGTGATATTCACTAGTGCGTTAGGTGGGAACAAGCACGGAGGGGATGGGAAGTAAAACATGGTTCCTCCCCCTTATAACGGCATAGCGCTATCTATGTGCTACTATCTATGGGACATCATATTGTCACCCGGCCTCCGTGCAGATTTTGGAGCTCGACGGATCCTAACACCTGAGCAATAGCTTCATTCCATTTCTTTTCCTATTTTTCCATCTTTCCTGAAAAAAAAAAAAAATCATCCAATTCTTAACTCCTATCAAATGTTTCATACTTAAGCATTTCATACTTGTAAACAAAACGACTGAAAGCTGTCAGTTGGAAATGTCATGTCTGCTGTCAGCGGTTCATGAATAATTGACACTGAGATTACCTAGGGAAAGCTGCAATTATCCTGACTCATTAACATATGAACTAAGCCTGGTTTTGTTCTGTGGTTGTAGGATTTTCATTTAACTCCTTGATGTAGGAGGTAAAAAAATCCCAGCAGGATGTTGCTATAAAAAGAATAAGTCTGAATGAATAAACAAAACTTCAGAACTATGAATATGTATCAGAATTTCAAGTAGTGTTTAATTTAATCTTGTATATAGTCTTTTGCTTCAGTATTATTTTTACAAGGAATATCGCTGTGATAAATTTGTTTGCTAGCCTAAGGCTTGTTGGGTAGCTCGTCTTTGGAAACATATATGCACATGAAAGTGAGGTATCAATGGGAAGATCTTCTTATTTTCATATACAATACAGCTGTAGGTGTCCACTCAGAAAGCAGAAATAGTTGGTGATCAATCAGAGCACAAATAGAGGGGAAAAAAAAAAAAAAGAAAAAAAAAAATCAAGCAAGCAAAGTCTCCTGGCTGACAACAGCATCAACAGAGGAAAAAAATATTTTTATAGGAATTCCCTTTAAAAAACCCCAACATGTTAACTTGATTTTAAGACTAAATTTTAGCAAATCAATATTTACCGCTGAAACAAGCAAGCAAAGGAAGTAGTCAGAAATTCTACAAGCAGTGAAGAACATGTAAAGAAACCAACGCACAATATTTACAAAGATAATGTAAATTACTAACTGCTGCTTCAGAGGCAATATATGTTAAATGCTTTCTCTCAATCTGTATGATGTGACAGACTCGAATTTTTTTAGCTGCTGTGCAAAGTTGTACGGTAGCCTTGAGGTTTAGGTTACAGACCGAGTTAAAAGTTCTTTTTCTTGAAAAAAAGCCCTTTGAATTCTAAGTTGAAACCATGAAGCTATTTCCCACAAGTAATTACCGTTTTGGATGCCCCTCACTGCTGGTCCCATTGCCTTTAGAAGCATACCATGAATTGGAGGCCATCATATCAATCTATAGAGCTGAATTATAACTTCTTTGGTATAATGAGCTCTCTCTGACAGCCGCGCACAGTCAAAGTCATTGTTCAGAAAGGATAACCAAGCTATTGCCTCTCAAGTGTAATACACTTCATTAAAATGCAACTCATTTCTTTAGACACACATTCACTGAACTCCAACCCCTCATAAATCTTGTAACATTTCATTTCTTGTTCATAGCTCTGAAATCTTTAAATTGGGGCCTTTGGCAACTTTCTTCATAACCTCAAAACACATATAAATTTCCCACTTCAGTCTTTTTTCTTCTTTTTTGTAAAAAAATTGCAAGAGAAGATGACAAACAGTTTTGACGATCTTGCCTGTTTGGCCCTTGTAGCACACCTGTCAAAAGCAATTATTCAGACACTGGGTCTTCGCACAGTGTTGAAGACTTCCTGACATCTGCCCAATTTTTCCATCCTTTAATTTCATATCTTTGTTTTGGGTGATAATATCTTGGGAAAAGAGAAGTATTTCTTTCTCGTTTTCACAGGTCATTTCTTTTATGTGGCCTTTATATGGTCTTTACTTCCTCTTACTGGTTTAAATACAACACTATCCAAACACAAAATAAACAAACAAAAAATCCCTACATGTGTAAATTAAACAGGAGAATAGGGGAATTCTAAAGAAACAGAGGCCAGTTCCTAAAGTTTCCTCTCTGTTTTTATAAAGCACAGTATTAGCTTAAAACTGATTGCATATTAAGACCCAAAGAAATACTAATGACAGTGACAGATATCTATTTCATCTTCTCCAATAATTTTATATATTTATCCACATCCTCTTTCGTCTTTGAGTATTGAGGTGGGGTTTTTTTACTTCTTGTTCTGCCTATGGTTCCTCTAGTATCGCATACAACAGGCTATTCACTTTTTTTTCTTCAAAATACGGTGTAAACCTGGTAACAGATGACTGATGCTCAGATTTCCTTATTCAAGTGGGTTCAGCATTAAGCAATGTAATACATATTCCTGTTGTATATACTGTATTGCATTCAGTACCCACAAGTCTCAAGCAGCAGGGCAAACCTATTTAAAAAAAATCTTAATATTTAAATTTACACCCACTGCCACATAATTCTGCAGCGATCTCTAGAAACTTGTCAAATGATGATCACTTTATATAGCTGAATACAATTAGGCATTGTGTTTTCCCATAATCTACAGAATGAAATCAGTTGTATATGAATATAAGCAAAAACAACACAATGTGTTCAAAGCCATTTGTATGTATAATCCCTACGAGCTCTCGGCATTCTGCTTGTACTCAGGCAGAACCAGAAAACCCTCGGCAGACATTTCCCAGAAGTTATCTAAATTTACCTTTTATTGGGATTGATTATTGCTTATGTACAGGAATGCATACACAGCAATGTAGGGACGGGGGTTTAAGCATGTGTGTGCATGCATCGTACATATATACATGTGCAATCTGCGCAATATCCCTATACGTACGTCTGCAAAACCAGTCTCTGTATGCACATTTCAGCACAGCTGTTGTTTCAAGCGACCCGAGGGTGGCTTTCCCGTCTCTGGAATTTAAATGCCTCTCTCTGTGGAGACTCAGAACAAGCTGAGAACTCTAACCGAAGATTAAAGTGGAGCAGAAGCCTTGCACACAGACACATCACTTATTCATGAGCACTTTTACATATGTAATGCTGTAAGTCAGCAGAGTGAGTATGTTTCACCGCACCAGCCCTAAGTAAGTAGCTCTTCGTTTCTCTTATTTCCTAAGAGTCAGACACTGAATCCCACTCTTTAAAGATGTAATTCACATATAGTCTAGTTGTCCTCTTTTAACTAGCAAAACCTTTTACACGGTAACATTCCTCATTTTAAGAGACTGGTTTTTTTAATGTTGAGGCAGCAGTTTACACAAGCAGCAGTCACTGGCTATTATTTAATAGGAGAGCATATTAAGGAAAAAGGAACAGAAAAATAGAATGTAAAGTTTCCACTTTGAGGCTGCAGTAAAGCTGACAGTCTAGTAGAAGAGACTAATCAGTACATAAGAGATTCAAGGTTGCCAGCAATTAATTCCAACAGCAAACTGAGCATATTAAGAGGTCTCGGTCAAATCCTAAGAGTCTTGCAAAAATTTAACTTAATCTTTGCCTTCCACTGAGAGCTTGCCAGGGTCTAGACCATCATCATCATATGGGGAAATATAAAATCCCCTTGCTCTATTTTCTACAACTTATGAAGCATATGCTAGACACCTATGGAAAAGAAGACGGAAAAAAAACCCCCAAACCCCTATCTTTCACATTTTGTTCCCTCATGGCAGGAGCACCTATTCTTCTTGTCACCCCATTTCATTTGGCTGGTTTAGCTCCCTTTTTTCCAGACATTCTTTTAGGTATTGATAAATTCAAGATGTCAAACATCACTTTGTCATCATCAACTTTGTCATGCTAGCACATTTGCAGCTATGTTCCTATCACTTTCTAATTCTAGCTTTCAATCAGAAACACTGATGGTTATTTTCCAGCAGCACAACTTTACAGGCTGAGTAAAGAGCCTAATTCTACACCAAACTGATAACATACAGCATTTCTCAGAGAATTATCATTTTCACCTGCCTTCAGTGGCGACCATAGAAATTCTGACATCTTGTGTTCAAAAGGATTATCTTATGAAGGCAAATTAATCTGAGTGATGGCTCACGATTATTTTAGTTTTAACAACTTATGAGTAAAACTTGAGCAACTTCCTACCATGCACTGAAATGGGAAGAGCCACAGAGACTCTTTTACTGGCCACAGGACAGCTAGAAATGATTGCAGACCTTTAGCTTAAAAGAATATAATGTCTCCATCTTAACGTCTTTTTAAGATTGCGTGATCATCTGACAATGAAAAAAAGGAAAGCAATGGTCTCCAGTGAACCCACAGACGCTGCTGCCCATCTGTTGCTCCTTTCCCTGCCTGTTCTCCAAATCCATCATTGGCTTGTTTCTTCACAGGCTGGCTGCAGAGCTGTCTGCTCAGGACTCTTTATGGCCATCAAACATTGCTACTTGTATCCCTTGACTTTCCTCTGCAAGAACTTCATCCCTTGCTCCTCAAGACTCAGAGAGACCTTTAACATAATTATACCGTCTCTCACTGAAATAAATGAAAAGGCTAATCAAGACAGTATACATTTTATTCAAAGCAATATTATAATTCCTGGTTTTAGAACACACATGGAATAAACATTTAGATGAGAAATGAATCCACAAATTATTAAGAAACAGGAAGGCATGCCAAAGTTTGGAGAATTTGCAGAATCTGTCAATGACTGCAACGAAGCAGCACAGCAGTCTTAGTTATTGCACTTACACATTAAATGTGCTTGTTTGGTTGGGGTTTTTTTGTTGGTTGGTTTTTGGTTTGTTTTCATGACGTATCTTTCATGAGACAAAAAAGATGTCCCCCCGCCCTTGTCTTTCTGCATAATGTGTCAATTCATTGCAAATTTTGGTGTGGCTGTACTGCCAGAAGCAGCAAGTCTTGAGACAGCATCTCAGGCTGCTCTTTTCACTAGACCCGACATCCTTGATGTATTCAACCTCCCCTTCTAGACCCTTTCTTTTGGCCTTTTCTTTCTTTTCGGCTATTCTATAGGGTCTGTTGAGTTAACCCGTATCATTCCAGTTCTCCAAGGGGGGCACAGTAAAATCGCAGGCGCTGGACAGGATATAGGATACCCTTGACTGGGAGGGACCTTGGGAGGTCTCCAGTCCCACCTGGGTAAGACAGGGCTGTGCCCACTCAGGTCCCAACAACCTCCGAGCACCCCAGGATGAAGCTGATGAGGCCCAGTGAGTTTGACAGCACCTAACTTAACTTCCCTGTAACTTGTTTCTTTGTAATTACAGGCTTGAGACATTTCTTCTTGTAATCAATAGTAACTCAGCTAACTAGATCCTTTTTTTAGTGGGAACTGAAAATTAAATAATCAGCTTTCACTGGCATTGCTTGCTGGTAATTTTCTCAAGTGCTGGACCAACATTTTCCTTCACTTTCTTCTAATAACAATATGCAATACTTGCTGTCAATCCTGGTATCTCTCGTGAATTGCATTTCATGTATGCCTTGTTTTTCTTATTTAAACTTAAGGTTGCAAACTTTGTATTTTCTGTATGCCCATTCATCTAAAGGTAAGCTAAAAAACCAAAATGTATTTATTTTTTCCATCTGGTCCATATTTTCCAGATCTGTAGTTATTCTTACATCTGCAGAACTGTGGATGAAAGCATTTCTCAGGTAAGCATATAGAGAAAAATCTATGAGGAATGCTTGATATATAGAAGAAAAAATAAAAATCTGTTTGCTCTTTCTTGCTCTTGAACTGACTGCAAAATGTAATACACATTAATGTGTTACAATCTAATTTATTTTCTTTTTAACTTATAATCAGGTTCCAGGGTTAGTTTTTCATAGGATGTATTTGAAAAAGAGAGTATTTCACGACTCCAATTTCCCTTTATCTTGTTTTATTGCTAGTGGAGAGATGGGGCTGCTGAAGCATTGCAAAGTCATTTTATGTTATTTTGCTGATGTTATTGTTGTTTTATTATTAAATGATTTCTTCTTCTTTTGTGTTTTCTTAAACATGATGAGTCATATCCTTACTACATTAAAGGATAGCTCCATAGAAATATGTAACCAGAGCCATAAGACCGAATTATGTGTGAACAGAAGAAGGTGCAGCAGCTTATGTACACAGAAGAGATTCACTCTGCGGCATAAGTATAAAGAAAATTAGGAAAAAAAAATAGTCTTGAGGATATTAGAGATCTGAGGTCATCTTCTCCTAAGATATAGTTAGACTAGATCAAATTAAAATTGCAAAATAATAAAAAAAACCCACCAAGCTTGTTATACTTAGGTAGAAAACTCATCTATTTTAGAAATGATATATAAATGATACAGGGTTTTCCACTATTGGTAAAAGACAACAAAATCAAAATGTAATTGAAGCAACTTTAGTCTGTGGGTTGCAAAAGAAACACTCATCCAAATAGTTTTCCATTTCTCTCCTTATTGCTAGTTAAAGGACCTTTTATTTTTTGAAACCCGCAAGCCAGCCACTTCTCATCAGACTGAAATGCATTTGAAGATTGTGTTTTTAGCCATGTAAGAGCAACAACAGCATCACAGATGGAGAGCTTTATTAGTGTTATTACTGAAGAAGGCAGGACTTGGACGGTGATGGTGAAGTGGGCAGACCCAGCAGTTGTGGAAATAAAAGTGTTATTATCTGCCATCGAAATGCAAACGGGTCGGGAGCACTGAGAGAAGGGAACAGCAAAATTTCCACCAGCCTCAGCGGGCAGACTCAGGCCTTAAGCCTTGCAGTTCTTCCCTTTTTAAGTATTGAAAATACAAATCAAGAGGGTGGAAGAAGAAATTGATAAGTATCCGTGTTCTGTGCAAAGGTTTTTTAAAGTGTATGTGGACAACCTGAGCTCTTTACCAAAATGTATTGTAATAAGAAGTAGGAAATTAGCTATTTGAGGGTAAATAATTATCTTTCCATCAGAACTTTTTTTTCAAGGTAATCTTTTCTAGCATTTCTGTATGCAGGTTGTATGTAATACATTTTGAACTGCATAGTGGTTCAAACAGACAAGATATAGGATTACTTCAGTTCCTTTGAGACAAATCTGTTTTCTTAAGGGCCCTCTTGCTGTATGTAAGTATGTGTGACTGTAACAAAAAAGAACTACAAAAATATGAAGAACTGGCATTTTATAACTTTCAGCAGAGGACTTGTGCTTCTAAATACTTCATTGTTGCTGAAAACCTGGAGTTGATAATAAGCCAATTTTATGTCTGAAATCAAAAGGGTAAATAAATGATGTGTATAGAAAACCATGTGAAACAGTCTGATACTGCAAATGTCTAATCACATGGTTTCAGCAGGAGGGTAGGAATGTAAATAGGAGTTAAGAACCCCTGCTGAACCTGGAGCATGGTTAACTTTATATACCGGAGTAATATTTAAATCAATGGGAATTCAATATAACATTAAGTAATCTCATCTTTAAAGGAATAAAGCTGAGATTATTCTTCTCGATTATGTGCAGTTAATTACACATTATTTTATATCCTTTTATTTTCATATAATTTAAATTCACAGTTCAGTATTCCTTCTGGTTTGCTGAACTGAATAAATGTTTGGTTTATCAATATTTTGTGAATCATGAGGTCCAGTAGAACATTCTCATCCCTCATAAAATATCAGTGAGCTCCACGTTTATTCAGCACAACAGAAGTAATTTGAATTCTGAGTTGGTAAATGAAAGAAATGTGATCTTATTGGTATTTGGAAGTGATGAGATCACTCAGTAGTACCACTCACCTGTAATAAGCATTCTGTTCGACACAGCAGACTATTATTTTTATAGTAGTATAAATACATCTTATTTTACCAATTCACTTAAAATGGTATGGTCATAATATATAAAAATACTTCCCATATCTAAATATAGATTTTTATTGTTCATATTTTTCTACTGAATACAAAATTACTACTGTATTTGGCACTTTTATATGCATATGTCACATTAATTGTAGTCATATAAAACAGATATGGAAATAGTTCATCCTGTTCTGAGAAATTAAAAAGGCCCCGCTCTGTTTTATCCCCGTCAGCCTACATAAGGGTTTTCAGGGTGTTCCCCGTTCTGGATCCTGAACAGGAAATCAAAACTTCAGGTGAATTCAGGTTTCAAAACCTCAAGTCAGCTTCTAGGCCAATATAATCTCTGTGTGATATTTTTGGTAATTAATCTCTGGTAACTAAGAAATATCCCAGGTACATTACGTATGTAAAAAGCTAAAGCATCATCAGAGCTACTGAAATCTTAGCAGGTTGGATAGAAATAAACAGTTTTTCTAGCTTGAAGACAGTAGGGCTGCTGCAGATCTCTAGTTTGATGAGTCCCACAGACAGAGTCACTGATATCAAGACAGCGCCTCTTCAAACCATCATTAAAAATGAAAAAAAAGTCTGATCTGTTTGTCATTGGTAATTGTTGCTTTTCTCACATACTTCTATATAAATATATCTCTGTGTGTGTAGGTATGTTTACCCCCAACTTTGCTTTCTTGTTTCCTGTACAAAACTTTGACGTGTGACAAGCCAGGGTCTTTCAAAAATACTGCGTCTCTGGGCAAATGAAACAAAAAAGACAATTAGATGGCACAGTTGTAGCATGACATATTAAATTCTCTTTTAACTTGCAGCTTTCAATTTTACACTTGAAAAAAAATGCAAATGTATATTCTCATATCGAAAGATGCAATGAGTGGTCAGATTATGACTACCAATTATACTCCAGACGTGACGTTTCTTGCAGCAGCAAATGTTTCTTTAATAGTCTATAAAACTTTTACAAGATTTAGTTTGGGCAAACTTACAGTTGTCAAGTTACCCTTTTTCCCCAAAAACATCCTTTTAGTTAACCAAAAAAATGTGTTTTCTCAGTCACTTTGAAGCTTTTAAAATCTTATACTGAAACTTATGGTACAGAAACCTATCAAGAAGTAATATTGAGAGTGACATACTCCTTTTCGAAGGAAGAAAATATACACTTATAATGAAAGGATTAGACTACATTTACCTTTATAATGTCATAGAAATGACATTTTAGGCTATTCCCAAACGCCCATGATTTAATGCACCAGAAGGCTACTACTGATTATGGCGGTAGTCCTAGGTACGAAGTGTACAACCTGTAACAGCTATGCCATTACAATAATAAATATATCTGCATTTGCATTTAAAGCATGGAATAACTTCCCTAACAGTTAATTAAGAAAGTATCTTTATGACCTACTAACCTTTGCTATATCTGATAGTGTGGAGTTAAGAATGTTAGCGAGTCTCAAATTATGAAGGCTACATCAGAGACTTCTTTTTACAGCCTTTAGGTAGACAATAACAGTAGATTTATACGTTTTTGCTATTGATTTTAAACACCACATATAATGAGCTGAGGAGGTGCTCCCCATGGGAGAGCTATACTGTTAGAAGTCTCTGGACGGTTGCAGCAATGATCTGGTTTTTATTTATTGCAATAGCACTGATTCTTTATGTGTCTGAAGCAGTGCCACCGTTTCAGTTGCAGAACAGATTTAATTGCCATCTGACAGTTTTAATCTTGCACCCAGAAAGTTCAGAAACATGTTAGAAACATGTGTACTTAGAGCTGATATCAGCATTGCATCATCCATTTGTAACCTCAGGTGTCATAACCATTTAGGGCCAAAAAGATACTGTCATCCACATTGATTTTATTTTGACCTTTTAAAAGCAATTTGAGACAGACTAAGAAAAAGCTATTAATTCTTAGCTGTAAGTATTTCCAAGTATTAACAAAACTGCTTAACTGTATATTAAAAAAGTTGTTAACCATCAGAACTAAACAAGTAACGCGTGGGAAAGAACCTATTTCACGGAAGAAGTCAGCCCAGAAGCCCATTACAAATTCCTGCCTGCAAATTTAAAACCAGTAAAATGCCCTTGTACGAACAGTAACGAAGGTAAGCAAGAAGAATCTCAAAAGAAAATTCACACAATAGGAAAATTTTTGAAAAAGTGTTAGTTTAGTTTTCAATATTAATGCTTTTAATAGTGAGTCCTAAAATCAAATGCAGCAAAAAACATATATGAAAGAAAAATTATTATCATTTCAGACCAATCTAATACATAAACTTAGCTATCCAATAAAATAATGAACTACAAATAACATTTCTCAAAAAATCACTGAATTTTTGAGTCATATTACCAGAACATTATTTTTCACCAGGTTTTATTTTTTTATTAGAATTATTGTTAATCTTAGAGAGATTTTTCTTTTTTTTTTTTTTTCATTTTTTGGTCAGGATATTGTATTTTTGAAGCAAGGAAGAGCTATATGATATGGAATCTTGCCAACTTCTGATTAACAATAAAAATGTTAAGAGTACTGGACTGTAATATAATGATAAGATTAAACTGTGAAACAGATTTGATTATAAAAGACCTGGTTTTAAAAAATGTAATCCTGATGTAAAATGTTATATGTTATGGCCGAGGAGGAATAATAAACCAACTTATGCATACACTAAAAGTTAAATATTCAATTATATTTTAGAAGTCATTCTTATCAGTGAAACACACTCGCTCTACCAAAATAAAAGTTGCATAATTGGAAATGAAAAAGTTACAGCTGTGCCCTTCAACTTTTTCCGAGATGCCTGTTGATTTTTCTCTGGAAGAACACTTGAGATTATCTTATTTCGGGGCGGAAAACACACCAACTTCCATTTTGTTCAGTCATTTTCCTCTTAACTGAGCTACACTGTTCCTATCAACTTCTCCAGTGCACATCATATTTCATAAGTATGCAAACTAGTAAACCACGGATCTACGTGAACATTTGCTTATTCATTCTGCATATGGGAAAAATGCAGCCCACAGCTCTTCTATACCCACACTCCTACAATACTTTTTGGGTTGATTATTCTGTCAGTTTTGAGTATGTGAACTTCACGCTTCTGGTAAAAAGTGTTTTCAGGTATCATGGTTGGTTTATTCAGGCTTTTATAGAGATATTGCTGCGTCCCAATTCAGTTTCCAATACAAACACAACACACTAGCTTCTGCAGGATGATCAAATACAGTGGCTGTTTGAATTAGATAAAATCAAAACATTAAATTTGCTGAACGGTACAAATATTTGACTGACAATTCATTTGCTCGTCGCTGATTAAGAACAGGTTTTGTAAAAGCCTTCTCAAACCTAGAACAAACTCTAGGACTTAATCCCACTAATCCTCCAAAGCTGAAAAACCTAAAAAATACCGAGTTTGTTTTGCTGCATGTCCTGTTGGTCATGTAGGTCAGCAGCCGCAGGCCCTAGAAATCAAGGCGGTAGGTTAATGGGTCAAGCTGAAACGAATGGTTTTGGGTCCCAGAATCTAACCAGGCAACATTGTGGCTCATGCATCCGAATTTAGAGGCATGGATCTACACACGCTCTTTCCATCCTCAGGATTTAAAGAGTGTAAAGTGTTCAAAAACTTGTAAAGGGAGCTGGCTCTTCAAGGGATTTGAAACAGCCAAGGATCCCTGTGGCTCCGAGGAGTCACTGGCGAGCGCCTTGCTAACTCCCATGCTGACATCCTCCTCCCTCTTGTGACTGTTCATTACCTGGCACTGCGTTAACGAATCTTTCCCACCAGTGCTGTTTAGTTTTCCTGCTACAGTTTTCTGCTCAAGGCAGACATTCTTTTTCGTTAGGCACCTAAGAACATTGCAGAAGACACAGTTTTAGTTCAGCATCACTAGGTTTTCTTATCTAGTTGAAAATGCACAGGCTTCTGCAAAAAGTTAATTGAAGGAAATGTAAAGTTAGGAGCTAGGAGCCAAAAGATCAGTGCCAAGCAATGGGGGAAGGGGAATAAAAAGCATAAACAAAGCAAGATTACATTAGCTGTAACTAGCCAAAAAATTATCTCGGCAAGGTAACAATTTATGGTGAGTATGCTATGCCCTACTTATTTTGTTGGGTTTTTTTTTTTTTCCCCAGTAAGAAGGAGCTGAATGATGGACGTAGTCCCACTCTTCTTTGGACCATGAGAACATGTCACTTCTTGCTCTGGCCTAATAGACTATCACTTCCATTAAAATAAGAAGCTGAGATTTTCTCCACCCCATCATATGAATGTTAGGAGATACCATGATAAAAGCCACAAGGTTAATGGAAAAATATCTCATTTTATGCTCTGCTACCTCCATAATTTTCAGGATTCCAGAAGAATATATTTGTTGCTACTCTAATTCTATTTAAGATATGGTATTGGAGGTTTCATTTAGATAATGTGCATACCCTCATATTTAAAATTAAAGTACTCAAAGATTTTCTCTATCACCAGGGAAAATTATTATATCACATGCTGGTATGCTGTTGATCCTTTATAGATGTTTAAGCAGCACTCAGCATTTATTGTCCATTTTGTTTTCCACATCTAATGAGGAATTCTTTAGTGGATTTCCCCATGAAGTGCAGTTCAGAATACTCTACTCTTCATGTTGTTTCAAATTTTCTCTTCTCGATATGCTATTTTACATGCAATAATCTAGGTATCACTGCAGCTGTCTTTCTCCATGGACAATTTGCACTGTTCTAGTTCAACAACAGTTAGTTTCTATGCAATACTACATTGGTTGTGTTACTTTTATTTATTAAGAAAGTAAGCAGAAAGAAAATAAGCTTTAATGTTACTTTTAAGGAGGCGGAACAGGACGTGTACGATGCTACTTCTGTATGCTGATCGGCCTCGATCATACCATTTCCTGCAATATTCTCCATTTTGCCCACACAGATAAAGGAACACCGACAGCTACTATTTGTTTAAAAAAAGGTAAGACCACTAAAGGTTTGGCAGACTTGGATTTTGGAAGAAAACTCTTCATAAACACTTACCCGCCCAGCTTCATGGTTAACTAAAAACATGCTAGTACGGCACCTTCACAGGTTATTGTTACACAGCTTGCAAAAGTCGAAACCTATTGCAAATGTCAACATAAATGCTACGAATACCTTCAGGCTATGAAAAACCCCACTGAGTCTGGGTTCATTTCATTACATTTCATTTCATCAGACTTCACTCAAAACAACTAAAAATATAAATTTAACTTTCACATGTGAAAAGTATCTTTATATTATGAACTGCCGACTGAATTTGGTATTCCTTTTCAATAGATCCCTTCCTTTTAAAAATGCCGGAATCTATTCCATTTATTTGCAACGGTGCTATTGTATTTTAGCAAAACAAGTCAACTATACATCATCTTTCCAGCCAAAATGTTGTAATATGCATTTGCTGTACCATAATTAAATATCTCCTTTCCTCCTTATTGAACCTCAATACTTTTGCTGCACCCATTTTGCAATTGTGTTAATGTGCTTCTTAACAGCACCTCATGGTTACAGTTTTGCTCCAGATCCTTGAAGAAGAGCCTTGTACAACAGAGAAGTTTTGATGCATACGAATGCTAATAGAGTTATTTCCACCATGTGTATATGCTGGAAATAAGACTCAATCATCTGGCCAGTGCATTTTAAATTTGGCAATCTTTCTGCTCAATTGAGATCAGCAGATTGTTGAACATTCATGGGTCAGGACTTTTTATGAGAAGACCCCGGTCTTATGTTCTCGCTTAAAACAATTCATCATTGCCCTTTCCGTCTGAAGAAGTTTTACGTTTTGAGAGCTAATTTACTGTATAAAGTTTGATTTGATAGGCCCTGAACCTTCTGCTCATAAGTTAGTTAACATCACATTTTTCCTACTCTTTCTTTTTAAGCTTCAAAATCATGGTTGATTTCCCTGTAATGAATAATTAATAAAGTAAACTGTTCTGCTGGATGAATTAGAAAGGAAACAGAATAGCAAAATAGCCTTTTTCCTTTATAGTTGGGGTAGAAAAGTGTGATTGTGCAAGAAGAATATGAATATATGCATAAATGTTCAACTCCTTCGCAGACCAGCAGTGGCTACCTGGAGACATCCAGCCAAAGTTGCTGCAGGGCAAACCGGCTCACTTCTCATTCACTACCGCAGAAGCTGCGTACATTGAAGCCGGAGTAATGTATTCTAGCATGTTCATATTAGCTAGATGTAAATAAACAAAATGCGCAGGTTTTGGTACAGATGAACATTCAAAAACTGCATTAGAAGGGTTTACCAAAGGAAAAAGCACAACCAAATAAATACCCGACCTGCTGAAATGTATTATTCCTTCTCTAACTTTTAAAATCTTTCTTAGCTCTTATGAGTTCTTACATAAATCAAATTGTTATATTAAGTGATCACCACCAAAATTAGAGAGCAAAACAATGAGTAAGAGTTAAAAAGAAGATTTGCACTGCATCTGAGGAGCTAAACATACAGCTTTTATACTGAATTGCTTAACGCTGGCTGCTGACAACAGAAAATACTGCAGCTATGCCTCAGCATGGTCCACAGCAGACCTGTCGAAATCTCTACTTTCTCTCAAAATCCTCGTATTCTGTTTCTATACCCCAGAAGAAAAACATATTTTCCTATTCAAAATTTTCATTTGGTATATAAATACTTCAGTTGAATTAAAAAAAGAAGTAGCAACGGCAAATGTTACATCAGAAGATGGAAGACACGTTTCTTGATATATTGGAATCACCTTTATCTCCAGCACCCCAAGAATTCTTGTGAAAGCAAATCTGCAGCATCCATCACATTCCCCAGCTTTAGTGAATTCCCTCTTTCTATTCAAAATTCCCCAAGAAACTTCTTTACCCTGTTCTCTGGACTATAAATCAGAATTTCTCAGGGGAATAAAAAAACCCCCCACATGCCTCTTGACTCTAAGCTAATAACAGTTCCTGAATGAATCTCTGGCATAATTTAAGAAGCCTAAGGGTGTAATTACACAAATGAATTATTGAGAGCTAGATTTACTGTGTTTTGGCCATTCTGTTAAAAACCTAAATAAATATGCTCTTTCTCTGAGGTAACAGAAGTTATTTTACCTTATATTCACAAAGATACATGCATATTTACACCCCATTGTCAGAACCTGGATTTTCTTGGCTTTATGCCTGATTTGGAAAAAAGTAAATGTAAGTAAGTATTACGCAACAAATAATAATGCCCTACTTTTGATTTTATTAATATGTTCTTTCTTGTATTAGAAAAGAAAAAGGTGCAGATTATTCATTTCAAAATCTGTAAGAGAAACTCCTCATTAGGAAAACCCAATCCCTTTAAAAAGCCCACTCTTCACTAACATCACACTACCAAAACTTAAACCCTAATATTTAAAGGTTTGGTTTTATTATTTGCCTCAGAATTCGGAGCCTTGCAGGGCTTTTCAGGATCATCTTTCATAATCAAGAAACACAAGAGATTTTCACTATATGAATTCTGAAACAAGTATGTGCTCAAATAGTTCCAATTTAATTGCAACTGTAGTGATACTTCTGATTAAAAGTCACATGCCATGCAGGGCAAAACCTGTGAATGTTTCAGTGCATGCAAGGAACATCCTCCAGAAGAAATCTCAGTGACCCGAGAGTGCCTTTTTCACTGAATACGATCCTATTAGTCCAGTCTTCCTTCAGTTCTTTTCTACATTATGAAATATCTAACATGGTCTAAGTAGTATTCTTTTTTTTTCTCTTTTTTTTTTTTATTATTGCAAAGGCATAGTCGCTGTGATAGGTAGCAACAGGAAAGTGTATTTGGAAAAATCAATAGTAAGAGCAAAGGTGTGAAACAGTTCGTCCTTTGTCACTGTAGTTTGATTACTGAGATGAACAAAAAATGTAAAGAATAATGAGATAGCCAAAGCTGATCAGAAAATAAAAGGCAAGTCATTTCAAGGAATACTTTCTCTACAAAGTTAAGAGTTTTCTGGGGAACAAACAGAAAACAAGAACAATTCCCTTTGACGTTTGGATACAAAATAAATTGTTAGGGTTTTCAATTAATAGAGTGCTACATCATGCAAGCTGCAATTATAATTCTGAGTGCTTCCCCCCCCTCCTATGTGCCAAAGTTCACTGTTAGATTACAACTGGTGCTCTCATGGTTTCCCTTTAAGGTTATGATTGATAGCTTCATGATGATGATGAAGATGCACGATGGGAGTTGAAGCCTCATGGCCTACAGAGGGTAAGGAGAACATTCTTACCCAATGATTTCATTTCCTTCAACCTGCACGTTTGTCGGTTCTCATGTCCACTTCCCAAATATTTCTGAAGCTATCAGCAATAAACCCCCTCATATTCTTTGGAATACTTCTCCAGGTGGGTGAAACAAATACATTTAGCTTTGTATCTTAAACAGATAGTGATATACTAACAGTATTTTTAGTCCATCTTTACGTGTAATAAAATTGAAGATATGATAATCCTCCTTCCACTTTCAAGTCACCCAAAATGCAATTTTGTATCAAAATAACAACAAAAAAAAATCTTCCCCATTAGTATTACAGTAAAGTAAGCATTTACTATTTTCAATTCACAGTTATCTACTTAATTTCAAACTTCAAAAAAAACCCCTAAAAAATGTAAAATGTGAATTGCTTTGCTAGGATTTCAGCAATTTGAATCTGGTGTCTTTTTCACTTCAAATTATTCCTTACAAAAAGAGATATGCCATCCATTTACTTATATTATATGGAGGAGGCAGTATATTATCGTCATTGTTGGAATGTAAACTTTTGGACTTCTTGACTTTGTGAACGTTCCAGTGAAATGTATTACCGTTCCTAACACTGGGTTTTATTAAAGCCTACAAACACCTCCCCCCCGCAAAGCCTGTGAGTACAGAAGCGCTAGCTGCGTATACGGTGTGAAACCTGTTCAGGACACCGCAGCCTGGAACGACGTGGCTAAGTTACGATTTGGAGACCTTGCTCTGCCTGTTCCGTAGCATGGCTTAGCCCCAAGAATGCTGTGCCAGCCTGAGCCGGAAACCAGCAGCTCATCAACTGGCAACGCAAGGAACGTTGTTTAATTAACAAAACGTAGTCTTTTGACTTTGTTGGCACCCAGGAAAACACGCAAGCCAGCCACCGCAACGCTCACCCAAGGCGCCAGAAGATAATTCAACATAATTGGATAGAACGGAAAGGGAAAAGGAGGTGTTCAATGAACTCACGTACACGGCGAGCGAGCTACAGAAAGCTGATACCACACTGGCCTTAAAGCAGCGTGCCATGCAGACGTAAGCCAATGACTCTCCCCCCCCGCCAATTTGTTATATGAACTGTCATTGCAAAACCTCCCAGGAGTATAAGCAAAGCACTTCTATACGCACCCAGGGACTATCACTGTGACGGCTCTGGCCGGCCAGATAAACCAATTCTACCTCTTCGTGGCATCCTCTAGTCTCACGGCCTCTCCTTGCTCTCAGCTAAGATGGCTGAATTGGCTTCTGCCCCCTAAATGCTGCTAAATCCCACAGCGATCATGAATCAGAGCTCTTAGCCGCGGCAGTTCATAGATCAATATATTAACACAGACTAAAATCAATGATGGTTTGCATTAATATGCTAGATTTTGAATTGCAGCACCTTAGGACCGGACCCACTGCTCTTCAGCCAGGTTTGGGACTTGTAAGCTGCTCTCAATGGATGTGATGGACAGCTGGAGGTGATAACCTCTTAAATTGTCCTAGCTTGGATCAGTAAAGCTTGTCAAAAAGAACTCATTAAAAACTCCTTTTCTCCTAATGCAAAAGAAGTACCTAGACCTTCCCTAGTTCCTAGTCTAGCTTTCTACCCTCCTGCTGCTAGAAGGGAGTATCTTTTATTCATACTTCGTGCCTGAAAACTCTGCCTTTCCATCATCTCTGTTTTCTCCGTATTTTCTTCAGTTAAACTCAGAATAAACAGCTAATATTTTTTTCCCTTGTCCGTTGTTCAAGCCTTGTCGTTTTGTTCAGCTAATCATCAGTACCTCTTGCCTTCTGTGCTAAATTAAATCTCCCCTTGACTTTACATAATCTGAACAACATATAAAAATACACAGTGAAAAACCTAGAAGTTTTCAGCTCAGCAACTTTTAATACAGGAAAGGTATAATAGTATTATTGGTCATGACAACGCTTAGAGTTCATTTTTGTGTCAGAAGCATATCCTGTAACTTGGAAAACCAGACGCGAGTTCATAAAAAAGAGCTAAAATATCTATTTTGCGTGAATGTCTGTCTTCCCCCTCCACAAATACTGCAAAATATCATTCATTTTACTATTAACTTAATACAAGGCAACAGGACACCTAAATAGCTAACTAACTTCTCTGTCATATGGCTGCACAAGCGAATGAGCTAATTACAGTAGCCTTTGTTTAGCCTAAAACATGAGGGGGGTTTTGTTTGTTTATTTCTTCCTATTTAAATACCGTTGTGGAGAACACAAAGCGTGTAAGGTAGGAAGCAGAGCTGAGTATGTCCAAGGTTGTTCATGCATTCAGGTTTAACCGGGTTGGGGGCTACAAAAGATTTTTCTCCCAGGCTGAGCTTCAGGAATTTAAAAATATTTTTGCTTTCTCTCATAGCTTGAAGAGTTAGTTGCTCACTTCACAGGTTCTTCTGACAGTTTTGTCTGACAAATTCCTTCTTGCTGCTCCATCGACCTAGGACATCAGTGATCCCCTTCATCTTTTTCATTGCCACTCCATAGCTTTTGTAGGTTTTTTGCAGTGAAGACTGAAGTTTGCTGGAGAGTTTCGGTGTCTGTACTGCAGCGGGAGTACGCAGGGGTAAGTAGCAAACTGCCAGCTCCTGCAGGCTTCAACTTGAAGTACAGGGAAGACGCCTATGGGCACAGACTGTTCAGAACGGCCTTTGGTGTCTGCCCTGTACAAAGAGATCTCAACAGCAAAAAATGCATGAGCTGGCTGTTCCGGTACTTTAAGGTGTCACAGATACCCACACCATTTTCCAAATCGTATTTTGGCCAAGACTTACTACAGTGCGGTGTAAATCATCAAAGACAGCCTACACGTACAATTCATTCTGGAGAGAGACAGTTGCGTAAATGTAGAAACATCTGTGTGAACACAACACAGCCTGGTTAATGGGAAGAAATCCAGATGTTTTACTCCTGTCTTACCTATAAATCATTTTCTGCTTGAGAAAATGAAACTGCAGCTGTGTTCTTGTGCCTACCTTTCCATGCTGAAGCACTTAGGTGGTCCATCTGACAAATTTTATAGCACCTCATCCTGTTTCAGTAAGGCACTCCCATAGTCTCTACTGCCTGCTGGGCATTATCCCTTGTTTGTATGTCTGGTTTGCTTTTCACTGCAACAATCTACAACACTTTGGTAGTACCTTGAACATCGTACCTGAAGGGAAGAGAACTCCTCCTTCCTGCCCTTCTGTTGCACTGTTTCCAAAATACAGACACAGCTCAGACATTCTTAGTCGGGCCGGGGGGGGGGGGGGGGGGGCATAAAAAAAGCTACAAATTGTGTAAGAAAGATAAGGCACAGAAAAGAACATAGTGACTATGGCACTGCCTGAGCTGGGCCAAAAGGCAAGCGCTGTAGAGCTGCAATCGGGATAAAGGAATTTGAAGCAGGAGTGAAGGAAGGAGGAGAAAACATGTCTAATCAGACTCCAGCTCCCAAACCACAAAGAGCTGGACAGGATGCCAGAATACAACTTAATTTCATGTCAACTTTGGCAACAGTCATAAAAATATCAATACTGGGACTAATGATACTTTTTGAAGAATGGGCCTGGCATCAGAAACCCTTTTGTGTGCTGGAAATCTGTTCAGGCACTACATAAACGATTCAGACTCCTTTAACCCTCTTCCATCTCCACTGACTGCTGGAGAGCAGGAGGTTTCCCAGTGCCACGAGGGCAGAGGATGCTAAATAACTGCTACCTCGTTTTTGTGCGCAAGGCAAACCGTACACCTGCAGCTGCAGACCAGCTCTGCCCGCTTTCACAGGGGGTGGGCACGAGCTGGGCTCTGACTTCACTTTCCACATGCTGCTTGTTAGTCAAAATAGTAACCAGTGCTTCGAATAAAGACGCCTTCTTCCCTCTACCATTTGCCTGGTTAAAATGAAGCCCCCTGCGCCCCCCCACCTCTGCCATCCTCACCCCCACTTTGTACGACCCGTGTAGGAATCTTGCCACCGTGACTGTTCATTGGGAGAAGTCGGGGGACTTTTCCTACCCTCAGTGTTGCCTTTATTATCTGCCTTGCCACATCCCCTGCTCCTTACAAACAGCACGCGCGCGCACACACACACAAGAAAGAAAACATTATACGGAATGTGGGTTTTCAGCACTTGGCAATCTGATAAAAAAAGACAAGCAAAATGAGGATAAGGTAGGGAATTAAAGAAAAAAATCAGCGAACCTTTATGATGTGTACAATGACATTGTTAAAATGTCTTCAATTTTGTAAAGGTAAAAATCTGTGACATTTTTTCTAAAACAAATCCTAGAAAATTGTTTGGTGGGGTTTTTTTTGTTTTGTTTAGGAGCAATACATATATTTAAAAAGCTTTTTTTAATGTAAGCATAACTTTTAAAGTTTTATTTTTTCCCTTTCTCCAGTAAGGCTTTTATCAACATCATTTCCCATTTAGACCAAACCATACAATAGTAATTTCCAAAGCATAAACAGGCAGCAAGCTACAAATGCAAATTACCAGGAAACCATCACCCTTTTTTCCTTAAAAGCCTGAAATGTTCTGTGCAACACAACGCGATACAACCATGTCTAAACACATTGCTGGCAACATGAAGTGGAATTTTAGAGCCATAATATCACATGAAAGGACTAGTATTTTGCTGTTTCTTGAGTAGGCAGGCATAGTCTTCTAGACAAGTAAGAAAAAGAAGAGTGTTATTTTAGTGAACATCATGAATATGTACCCTTACAAGACTCTACCCACCTTTCCCCTATAGGTATATGGGATTTGCTCCCATGGATTAGTGCAAGGCTGCCTGAAGAACATTAGATGTAATCACCAACCTGACCTCATCAGAAACTGCATTCCCTTTCTCCCTCAACCTGTGCCCTTCTAATGTCATTAATTAGATATCTGGCCTCATGCAGACTCCTTAATGATAAATGTAATGCAGTGCAGCAGCAAAACAGCATAAAGACCACATCTATCAGCTCTGCGGGCAAATAGGATGAAAAGGGAAAAAAGGATTTTCTGTCTTCAGGGAAGACACTCTAAAACCAGCAATACAAAACCCATGTCATGGAAACAAACCAAAAAAGCACTCCAAAAACACGATGACAAACTCCCTGCGTGCCCTCACACCAAAAAAATAAGAAACAAAGGGGGAATAAACCCCTCTTATTCACTGCCACTAAACGACATGACAGGACTATAGCAGGAGGGGTTTTTAACGCCCTCGCCAGAATACGTGTGCTCTCCGGTACACCTTAACTCTGACCGGAGGGCAAAGGCAGGCTTCTGAGGATGCACCCGAGGGAGAGAAGGCAGTCTTTACCAGGATGTCTCCAGCGTAAAAAAGGAAAGTAAGTTCACAACAACCCCAGAGGAGGGTTTTACAACGTGTGGACCAAATGCTGAAGGAAGAGGGAGTTTCTGATAAAAGGAAAGGCAGGCATGCACAAACACAAGCACAAGCACATACACAAAGGACGGGAAGAAAGTCATGTCATTGTCCTGACAAAAGAATGGATTTGGTGCAGGGAACGGTGTGAATGGGGCTTATGGCAGCTGAGAAAGATGGAATCCTATGCTGCAACAGCTTGCAGGCATTACCTAGCTGATGCCAAAGATGCTGCTTCCTTTATACACCCAGTTAGTGGTCTTATGGTCTATACATGTGTTAGGGTATACTTAAACTCCATCCTGGGGGGGCAGCTGGTAGTCAGACTCTCTAGGCACAGCAATATCCTTTTCCCTTCAGTTAATTCCTCAATCTCAAATGTCAGCATGAAAATCATGCTGCTGCAACCTAGATGGACTCAGTAAGAGAAGCTGTCCCGTTGAATGCCCTCATAACGAGTGATTCCTTGTCCCTCTCATCTTACATCTCATTGTGTTAATCATTTTATTTTATTTTATTATTTCATTTTATTTTTATTTTATTATTTTATTTTATTTTATATTTTTGCTTTTCCCACTTTCCACTTTATAAGCACAAAGTCCTAACAGCTCTTATGGAAGCATTATATTTTCAAGTCAGCCACATAGATCAACGTAATAAACACAGAGCCTCAGATTTTATTATTCTGACATCAAAGTGCATTTGGTCTTGAGGACAGGATGCCAATGAATTAATTCCAGGGTACTAAAATCCAAACATAAACACACTAGAAGACGTGTGCACAAACAGAAAACAGACGTGAGCAGATCTTGTTTAAGATCAGTGAGTCCTACAACTTCAAACATTTTCATGGACCATCGGGTCTTAGTCTCATGTTTTTCTTTAAAGAAAGTCTCACTCTTGTCAGCCGAGGCACAATGTGCTCTGTTCCACGTAAACGTGGATCTGTTTTAGAACATCTGTGATGTAAGAAGGTCTGTGATATGAATAATGTTTCTGTGGTCAGATGACACTGTTGCTTATTGACCTAATACGGAGTTTCAGGCAGTTTTCCATTTCTATAGGTGCTTCTACACAGAAAAATAATGATGTTCGCAAGTTGAACAGATACATAACTCTTCGATGTTTTAGCACATGTACATAATTTTAAATTCTCTGACTACATCTACTGATTTCAACAGGAATGTTCCTAACACATTAACGTAAGCATGCGCGGCCATTGTAGCACAAGGCCCCTGAACAAACAGTACAATGCTGTGCATTGCAATAATCAAATTTTCGAATGTAAATGCCCCACAGAAAAAGCAATATTCTCTCCATTAAGTCTCAGCAAAAAAAGTAAGTCTGACTCATTTTAGCCCTATTTTTAAAGCACTCTTTTAAGTATCTCCCTCAGGCAATGAAAGAATTTGCAAAGAGTTTTGGTGAAACATTGAAAAAAATCTCACTTTTAATGTTTTGAAATCTTGCTCATTTGATTTTTTTTCAACTTCACAGCATTCTTAACACACAGAAGGAAGCAGATCAAATTCAAATACTCGCTGCTTTCTCTCTACCTTGATATATGCTAAATATAATACACCAAACAGGACATGAGAATGGCTTCAAGGTAAAGAACAGAACAGTGCCAGTTGTGCAGCTGCCTCAAAATACACAGAAACTTGTGTGAACTAAAGAATGGCATTTGCTACTATTCTACCATAAATGCTATAGAATCACAGAATCCTTTAGGTTGGAAGATCAAGTCCAACCTTTGAGGTCATCAATTCCAACCAATTCAGTACTATACTGACAGAGGCACTGCATGGTTTTATGTTTCTAACACGAAATTATAACTTTTCTAGGTAACTGCAGCACAGTCCCGGTTCTCTTAGAACAGGTTCACAGGTAAGGCATTCACGTATATCACAAAGGAGTTCTTTCACCTATTATGGCAAAGTGATGAACAAAATCATCACGCTAATTTCAATATTGCAAAAGTTTAAATAAAGACTACTAATCCTTTACATCAAGTCTACAGTCATCTATAAATGCCTGTTCATATTTTAAGGGTACATCTTTTATAGGTGGAGACAAGATTTTTCTATCTCATTTTGGAACTGACAGAACATAATTATTCTTGGCCTTGGGTCACTCTTAGTTTCCTGCTCATGAATCTCTGTAAAACTGAAATATTATTTTGAGGATTGGCAAATAATAACAGAGAGACTGTAATATTTAATTTTCTTCCTTTTGAATTGTTTAAACAAGAAAAATAAATTTTCAAAATATTTTCATGTAAGATGAAGGGCCATTTTTTAAGAATTTCTTTTTTTCTACAATACCCAACAAAAATTCAAGAAATAATGTTATTCCTGTGGAAAGCATAAATCTAGCACAAGTAATCCTTCTGGAATTTTACTGTAAGGGTTGGTACTCAGAAAAACAAACAGGTTAAAAAAAATTTAGGCACATTCTGGAAAGTACATTGTAGTGTATGGCAGCTATCAAACTGCACTCGCTTCAGAGTTGCTTCGATATGTTTAAAGATAACAGTTGCGTTGTTCTTTCTCATGAAGACTAATGTTTTTCTATCCTGTTAATTTTATTAACATAAATACAAATATTAATCTTACAGCAATAACAAAATTGCTCTTTCTCTTCTTCCTTTTACAACATCCAAATATAAACAAGTTTTAACTCACACATCAGAGCTTTTCTCAGAAGTTGAAGACAATACAAAGGAATTAAGATGATGTAGAAATTATGATGTCAAATAAGTACTTTTATAGGCAATTTCAGGAAGCCAGAACTTCATTGTAAGATAAAACAATGTGAAAACAAAAAAACAGGTATACAGATTTCCGAGTATGTGTAAGGTCAAGCTATTAGGCTTGAAACAAAAGTTTGTGGTTCGATAAAGGAAAGAGTCTAAACTCTAAGTTTCCTTTATCTTGAATATAATTTTCACAACAGAGGGATGAAATAGTGCCAATTATATAAAGGAAATTATCCTGAATCTCCAGTCCTCCTAGTGAGATATACTAGCCCTATCAAAATGTCTTTTTTGTTTGTTTGTTTGTTTCAGCTAGGCAGAGATGGAAGAAATCCAACAAACACAATGGTACAGAAGCCCCAGAAATTGCTTCTTCCTGCTATTGAGCAAGGAGTTTTTATTTGATCATGGAAATTAGCTTCTCTTTCTTCTGGTTTCACCTCATTTTTTTCTGATGCTTACCCATCTAGATGTCCTTCCTTTTTTCTTTTGAAAAACATCATGCATTTGCAATGATCAAAATTTTCCACCCAAGTTAAAACATATGAATGCTTTTTCTCCTCTCCTTTTCCTGCTTATAATGTGGACAACCAAAGCAGTTGAGTGAAGACAAATCTTTTACTTAATCAGAACCTCATAGCCTCTGGTATTCTTTCATTATCGGGATTCATCGGCTCTAATCATTTTTATTTCTCAAACCCAGAGGGTACAGGATAACAAGAGTTAAGTGAGTTGCTTAGGGAAAAATCCTTCTAGGAGTAAGTCTAGTTGTCAATATTGAAAAGATAATCTAATAATCTATTATCCCACAGAGATTCATATTTTAATTTAACTTGGCTAATTAGACCTATAACTCTAAGGATCTGCAAATACCCTTTAATGCTATTGATGGTAGAAATCTGACTGAAAGTAAAGCTGTGACATTAGTTTGTTAGAGATTTAGATCATCTCTTTGTCTTCTAAATATTTAATGACAAAAAGCAAGTCCTTTGAGGAAGCGTCATTTTCTAGCTCTCCCAAAAGAAGGTCAAAGTAGGTCTCTCATTATGTTCCTTAGAAAAGAGTCTGAAACAACTGTAAAGATAAAGTTTAATTTACAAATTTGTTCAAAGACCAGGAAGCTGACATAGGAAATTCATTGATGGAATATTAAAAACAAGTAAAAGTTGGTACTACTTTCGTAATGACCTTTCAAGCTCCTCTTAAATACACATTCCAGGCAAAGAGGAATGACAGTTTCCACTCACCAGTGTTCGATAACAGAGGTTTTGCACTTAGCCAACTTTCTTTCAAACCTGTTAAATAAACAACTTATTCTGTTCATTTCTCTCATTTCAATTTTAGAATAGAATAGAATATTTCAGTTGACAGGGACCCACAACGGCCATCTAGTCCCACTGCCTGACCACTTCAGGCCTGACCAAAAGTTAAAGCAAATTATTAAGGGCATAGACCAAATGCCTCTTCAATACTGACAGGCTTAGGGCACCAACCACCTCTCTAGGAAGCCCATTCCAGTGTTTGACCACCCTCTCAGTAAAGAAATGCTTCCTAATGTCCAGTTTAAACCTCCCCTGGAACAGCTTTGGACTGTTCCCACACGTCCCATGACTGGATCCCAGGGAGAACAACTCAGCAGCTCCTCTCCACTTCCCCTCCTCAGGAAGCTGTGGAGAGCCATGAGGTCACCCCTCAGCCTCCTTTTCTCCAAACTAGACAAGCCCAGTCCTTAGCCCCTCCCCATAGGACATTCCTTCCAGCCCTTTCACCAGCAATGTCTTTTGCGGACCTCTTACTACTGACTGGTGACCCCAAGAGGTCAGGAGACCAGCAGTGTAAGAGGTGGGAGAGCAATACACAGGCTAAGAGCTTCTGCTTTGACCACTCACTTACTTATAGCTCACAAAAAAGAAATAAAAAAGGGAAAAAAGAAAAGCCTGTTCCTTCCTCACTTGCAGCTGCCAAACACTCACTACAATCAGCCACTAAACTGACTGGCTGAGTGCAATGCTCTCTGCCACCTGCACCACCACTGTTATTTTACCCATGTTTACTCCCTTGGATGCAAACTTGCCCAAAGCTAGCCTGGTGAATCAAGGAGAAAGTTTCAGAATAACTACCTCCTTTCTCATGTTGTTTTAAATTTTAATAACCACCTAGGACTAGTTGCCAGAATGGATTCGTGCAGAGTGAAGTGTGAGGTTTGTAGTTTGTGTGAGCGGTACTTACCTTTTGCTCATGTTTCTTTCAGAAGCAACAGAAAACAAACTTCTATAAATGTCAGAGAGGATTATTATGCCACGTGTGAATGCTACAGTTACTCAGCAATAGATGAAACAGAGATGTCAATCCCATTTTCAAGTCAGAATCTCAAGCTATGTTTGAAAAAGTAGTGGTCAATAAAACATAATTGCAACATTATTTGTTATGTAAAACTCCAAACTTAGGAATGTCATAGAATCATAGAATATCATGTTGGAAGGGATCTCAGGGATCATCTGGTCCAACCTTTCTTGAAAAAAGCTCCATCTAGACAAAAGCACCATCTAGACAAGCTGGCCCAGCACCCTGCCCAGCTGAATCTTAAAAATGTCCAGTTTTGGGGATTCCATCAGTTCCCTGAGGAAATTATTCCAATGGCTGATTGTTCTCATTGTGAAAAATTTTCCTCGGAATCTCCCCAGGAGTAACTTTCCCCCTTTACGCCTCATCCTTTCCATGTGACTCCTTGTAAAAAGGGAATCTCCATCTTCTTTGTAGCCACTCTTTAAGTACTGGGACGTGGTGATGAGGTCTCCCCTAAGCCTTTTTTCCTCAAGGCTGAACAAACCCAATTCTCTCATCCTTTCCTCACACGGCAGGCTTCCCAGTCCTTTGATCATCCTGGTGGGCCTCCTCTGGAACCCCTCCAGCCTGCCCACATCTTTTTTGTATGGCAACGCCCAGGCCTCGTCAGCGTCTCCTGCGAGAGCTGCCGGCTCCTGGCCGGTCTCTCTACTGCCCTGGCATTTCCCTGCCTTAGGGATATACATATATCCACATATATATGCTAACTTATTACTAAATGGGTTTTTTTGTAAATACACAACATACTGAACTTTTTTTCTCTGTTATTTAGAAAGATAAATATGAATATTAATCTTCTAATTCATTACCACGAGTCACATATATTTAACTACACGCAGATATAAAATCTCCTTGATTATTTTGTCATCTATATGACTTTTCTGAAACTGTTGTTTTGCTTTCAGTGACCAGCATCGGTAAGAGGAAATAATATTCACAGGACACATACTGAATTTGAACGGTGAACTCACCGGGTGCATCTTCTGTTCCATGCCGATGAACGGTAGTGCCCATGGGCCCTGTTTACAGAAACGTTATCTATGTCCCAAGTTAGGAAGTTAGACATGAAAATCAAAAATTTAAACGTTTTCTGACTACAGTTGCTCAGCGAAAGCCAGAGACTAGAAATCTGCTCATTCCCTCATCTTGCACAGCTGGTGTATGTATTATCCAATTCTGAAATCACTTAAAAACATACTAAAGGAGGACTCCCAGGGCCATGATAACTTTTAAGGTTATATGGAAGTTTTTTTAAAGTCTGAAAGCTAAACCTATGCTTAGGCAGACGTCTCAGTAGCTATACATTACATAGTTAGGAGCTAAACAAGTGGTTACATGCTATGATGCACTAGTGTTCAGGAACAGTTGGTTCAAAATCAATAAAAAAGATTTGTCAGATTAGTTGACAGATGAGACACATCATGGAAATAATGATAAGTGTCTATTGCAGGTTGCAAGAAAGGCCTGGTATATCATAATGACCAGACTGCCTATAAATAAATGTACCTTACTTCTGTGAGGCCATCTGTATTACCCTCAGCCCTTTACTGACAATCATCTTTAGGTAGGCAGCAGGGCTAAGGAAACTTAAGACTGAATACAGGAGGTAGATGTGCAAGCAAGGCAGGCTGATAAATCCAAATAGGCTGCTGCTGCTGCACCAGCTTTGGACTGGAAGTCTAGTTCAAAATCTGTGGGTTTTACAGCTTTGGACGTGATTCTGTATTGTTAACACTTCGCTGATTTCAGGCACAAGCTGACTCAAACAGAGCCCTTTTGAATGCATTTCTGGCCAAGTCAGTTCAAAGACTGACTTGTTCTCTTCTAGGTCAGTAGGACCTGCAATGCTCACCTCCTCCCCAGCCTTCTTCCCTTCCTGGAGGTAGGTACAACTTAATGCCTCAGGCAAAACTAGGCTGACAAGTCATCCTGCTGACTTCCTCTAGAATATATAGAAATCATCCATTTGCTCTCTTTATTTCTCAGTGTAGGTGTGAGTGACTGCACTTTGATTTGCGTGCATAACTTATTTATTATAATCCTGATTAAATATTTCATGCTATGGATAGGTCATGGAAATTGTTATGAATTGCTGACAGCGGTGGGTATTAACAGTCACTTGTCATTTAGGAATTGTAAAGAACCATTAAGCTCCTTTATGCAATTAGGCAGATGAAGCAATAACTATTGGACAACTAACACAAGATACTGTCCTTCTTCCCGTGCCTCTAAACCATAATTTTGGGAGATAGCTAGACCCAAGGATGTGGACGAGTTCAACTACTGTTTCGGGAGATTTAGTAAATTAGTTTAGAGGACAAAGCAGAAATATGAAACACAGTAAGCAAGCACAAAACTGTCTCAACAGGTATAGCAGCATGTGTCTAAAAAAGCATTAAAGGAAAAGTTAAAGGAAGGTTCTCAGTTCTTGGCTGAGTGATGGTCATAGAAGGCCATAAACAAGGAATATTCTCTTTTCTGAATATTTTCTAAGTCAGGAATGTAGGATTTGGGAAGTTTCTTGCACATAAATGTAACAATTTCATCAGCGATAACGGATCCTAAAATTTTTTGCTGTTAACATCAATACACAAAGACTAAATTTGGAAAACACTACAAGCAGTAAAAATAACTGAGTTACACCATTTCTCCATTTCATTAGCCATTGTCCTCTTTGGGGGGAGTCACCCTATTTTCCACTGACAAAACTGTTGAACAATTGGTTCCGTAAAATGCTACGTACAGTTAAAAAATTAGGCATGGTGCTGTTACTTACCATGTGTCTGAAAGGAATGATGTCTCGCAGACATGGAGTGAACCAGATGGTACAACAAAGGAAATTGGGAGTCATTAAATTGCAGAGAGGGAAAAAAACGTTGTGGAAGAAAATTAAAGAGCTAAAAGGCGCATATGCCATGTAGAGCAAAACAAATAACTGGGGAAAATACTTTTGTATTTCTCTGTGAACTATTAAAGGCAGAAAGAGTGAAAAATGTTTTGAGATTTCTTTTTTTTTTTGGGGGGGGGAAGAGGGATTTCTTTACTTCATTGTCTGAAGGACAATTTTGCTAAGAGTTTTATGAGACTCAGTACCAGTTCAGATTAGTGTCTTAAAAACTCTTCCTATGAGCCATTTTCTTGTTTCATTATTTTATTCTCAAAAAAGGAGTTGTTTATTTTCTCCTCCTTTGAAGAGTATCAACTACCACATTTAAAAAATAAAAAAGAACATCTTTGAACTAAAATTAACTATGGTATTTCAAGCTTTTATTATTAAGTTGCAATTTTCTGTACCATCAAAATGAGTCAGTATAAACCTAGTATCACTTATTAGTTCTGTGCTGGTTTTGGCTGGGATAGAGTTAATTTTCTTCATAGTAGCTAGTATGGGGCTGTGGTTTGGATTTGTGCTGAAAACAGTGTTGATGACACAGGGATGTTTTCGTTACTGCTGAGCAGTGCTTACACAGAGCCAAGGCCTCTTCTGCTTCTCACACCGCCCACCAGCGAGTAGGCTGGGGGTGCACAAGGAGTTGGGAGGGGACACAGCCGGGACAGCTGACCCCAGACTGACCACAGGGATATTCCATACCTTATGGTGTCATGCTCAGCATATAAAGCTGGGGGAAGAAAAAGGAACGGGGGGACGGGATGTTTAGAGCGATGGCATTTGTCTTCCCACGTAACTGTTATGCGTGATGGAGCCCTGCTTTCCTGGGGATGGCTGAACACCTGCCTGCCCATGGGAAGTGGGGAATGAATTCCTTGTCTTGCTTTGCTGGCGTGCGTGGCTTTTGCTTTACCTATTAATCTATCTTTATCGCAACCCACGAATTTTCTCACTTTTACCCTTCCGATTCTCTTCCCAAATCCCACTGGGGGGTAGTGAGAGAGCGGCTGCATGGGGCTTAGTTGCTGGCTGGGGTTAAACCATGACAGTCTTTAAGACTAGCAGTAAATGTAAAGCTGGCACAAATCAGTATAGGTTACATGCTTGTCCTGCTCTCACCGCCAGTTGTTAAAATCTAGAAGTTATTTACTAAGCTGGGTGGGTACACTGTATGTATATTGGGTTTGCGTGGCAAGGTTTTGGTAGCAGGGGGGCTACATGGGTGGCTTCTGTGAGAAGCTGCTAGAAGCTTCGCCCATGTCTGACAGAGCCACGAGCCTTTCATTATATTTTCTCTCTCTTTATGCTATTAATAGGAATACCAGTCCAGAGAAGCTGATAGACACCTGCCTCCTCTGAAACACCAGCTTATTGACAAGGATGGAAAAGGTTACGCAAATGATTACATATGTGAATAAATAGATTTAATAAACAACACAGCTAAAGCTAAGACAACAGTGTTGAATGAATATCCAGGAAAGCTGAGCAATCAGTTCAAGGTTGGAATATATTACCTGGTAAGAAGTGAAAAAAGGATCTGGAATTTGCATGTGTTCACCCACAACCCTGAAATTACTGAGAAAAGCGTATCTTGGGCACTGGAGGACACATTTTCATTGTTAATTTTACCACATCCTGACAAAGCCAAAGGCCTACCGCCAAATCTGCTATCCATTCATGCCATAAAGTTCTGCCTCCCAATCACATTTCCCAACTTCAGGCACACTTAGAAAGTGCAAATTCACTTTTATATTGCATCCAGAACGAGTGACAGGAGGAAGGCTGCAGCTGTAGGAGCCTTTACGTTGCTCTGCGAAGAGGGGCCCAATCCACTGCTATCCTACGTGTGCTTATCCTCAAGTTGCCTGGTTAGATGCCAGACACAAGCACATGAAATTGGGAAATGAACCTGGAGCGAACAATCACCACAGTGATCCAGTATCCTTCAGAGCCCCATGAAAGCCCATATGGCGTGGATAAAACTTGACTGAGCTAATTCTTTGAACACTGATCAAACACATTACAAACTGCAGCCTCTGTTACTTTGTGTGCTGCCTCTTCCCACTTAGCAATGAATTTGTTCCTTGGTCGGTCCATAATTCATAAGAGGGTAACTTAATAGGGAGATGAATATCTAAAATATTTAGAGATGCTTACATTATGAAAAAAGCAAACAAATAACTGTCCTTTCAGTGGTTTTAAAAGTTTTCAGTCATTTGAGGTTCTAACTACCTGTCAGTGGTACATTTTCATGTAGAGTGATGTTACTGTCACCCACAGGGTGAATGATAACAGTAAAAAGATTGCATGACCACAATTCTATACAAGAATGATTCTTCACAGACATGAAATTATTACCTGATGGTTTGAAGATCCACACTGGAAGCATTTGCACGTGCAGTCAGTCCCATTTTCAACACAGCCTCTTCTCATATTTTATCTCATCCAATACTTTGCACAGTCTGAAAAGTATCAAATAGCAGAAGAAACATTCTTGAGATCAAATCGTACAAGTTAAAATAACATTCAGAGAAAAAGAAACATCAAATAATAATAATTTAGTGGGAAACTACAGTCTGTTCTATAAGAAGAGAAAGCAGCTAAATACACTGAATAAATCATACTGTGAAGATTATTCACTCAAGTCTAGCATAAATAGTAAATTTTACAAGTCCGCAAAATTGAAAGAGTATCTTGTGCTTCTTTCACAGCAACTCCTTGCATATGTAAAACTTGCTTGTCTGTCAAATTCTTTCTGCAAAAATGACAGTCTACAGGCCTTGCCATGTACAGCATCTGCTTTCAGATAATCCAACTGAACCATTTCAATCTTCTTTCCCACTGATTTAAATGAGGGAGGAATCAAGCGCGTAGTCATCACTGTGCTTATGACAGAGCTTTGCTGTGTCAGGAAGTATAAAGTGTCTGCAGGTATACTCTTTAATTATGAATTGATGTGCCATAAGTATAGTCACACACCAACTGGCATTAGCTAACACAGAGTGCTGCAAATTATTCTAATAGTTAGGCTGTGCTATAATAGCAAGCGCTCATGCACCATCCAGAAGTCAGTTTAGCTGTCATCAGCAAAATAAATGTCATTATTTTGGTAAAGCCAGGTTAAGTAATTTTGTCTAACCAGAGTAAGGGGAGGTAGAGAATGGAAACCACTGGCACATTTTCTTCTAATATTTTAACAAACAGCTGTATTCAATCAAATGGAACACATTAAGATTATATCAAAAAAGCAGACAATAGCTTTCCTTAGATTGCTTGTCTCTGCCTAGAAGCGGTGTGAAAGTTATAAAAGTAATTTGTATCAACTCATTACTATGTCACCTCATTTCAAGCCCGTGTTAGATAAGCAGCAATAAGCTCTGGGTTAGAGGATTCCACATTATAACCATTAGTACAAACTCTAACGGCACCCAGCTGTTGAAGATTACCCATGACAGTTATTGAGATTTAGGAGGGGCAGCTTTCTACTGATTTAGGACAGATTCTGTAGACAATTTTATCATTTATTCTAGAACTGAGGTAAAAAGCTAATTTCATGAAGAGCACTCATGAATTATTTCCTTCCTATAGGTACCATAATGCTCCCAGTAGAATGCTCTTCTTGCTCTTTAACTCAAGGTAATGATGTTGCCGCATCTTCTGTTGGCACTTAAAATGCAGTTTAATGCCACATCGTCAGTCAAAACTTCTGTGTGATTTCCAAAGGCATTAAATTACCTGAAAAACTGAGCTGAGAAATAAACAGCCTTGCTGTAGTAGAACTTTTCTGGGCTTTTTAAGGGACTTCTCCCCGCATCGCCCCAGACTGTGGAATGACGACGACTTTCTTACCATGTGAGAAAATCTGCTCCTCTATAGTGACTTACTTACATGGGATAATTCTTACAGGTGTCTCTGACATCTACTTTGCCCTTATTTGTAATCAGTGACTCTGACAAAATGGTGTATTTATTGATTTATTTACTCCCTTCTGCAATAAAGTATCTGGTATTAAAAAACCCCTAATCTACTGTATATTCAATGTGGGGTTTTTTCCCCTGTAGATCAAATCTGAGAATCCTAAATTAGCATTTTTTCCTTTCTTCTTACCATGAACAGGGATTGGTAACAGTATTTCTTGGATCTGCAGGGGCAGATCAAACTGAATATTCCCTCACTTTCATTTCATCATAGCCCAGCTTAAAATAACGATTAAAGCACCTGTGGAGATTAATACAGGCATTCAGAGCTTTTTATAAGTGATAAATAATAACTAGGTTTTTATCAATCACTTTGTTTTCATATTCTGTCACATATATAGTAGGAAGAAAACCCCAAAAGTGTTAAAAGGGTTTTGGGTTTCTTTTCCTTCTTTAAATTGAAGACCTTATGTAATATAGAGCTAAATTGATATAATTTTTAATGGAAGGAGAACAATTACTTTAAGTTGTCCCATATTTCCAAAATTTCAACAGCCAGTTTATCTATCTACTAGAGCACACGCTTTAGCTAACATTTGATGATCTTTTTTTTTAATACTGTATTACACAAAGCTCTAATAACAACATCAAATGCAACTCTATGCTTTGAGCAGATAATAAAGTGATAGAATAGGTACTAATCGTTACGGTTTCATGTTTATGTCACTAAAAAAGATGTAATTTATGCCAAAATTCAAAGGATTCTTGATGCTGAACATAGATTTAATGTAGTGCCTTTGTCTTTGGGTCAAAACCCAAAGAAAGAGCAATACAGAATTACAGTGCCCAAGTAGAAACATTGGGAAGCACCGTAAGATGATATATCTGCTCTGGGGAGAAGGCAGTCACTTGTAATATTCATTAAAGATTTCCCAGGTCAGCAGGCTGAGTGTATGAAGGATGAAGAGGAATTATAGGTTTCACTATCCCTTCCTGGTGAGCAGATGGCGTTCGTTTCTTCACCACATTTAGATGTGCCAGTAGTAGACAACTCCACAGTAGTACACCAGAGTCATAAAAAATTTCTAATTTTTATACTAACCTTGGTATTTATACTAATCTAAACCAATCTTTAGACCACCACTAAACATCCAGATTTATCATTTTATACTTACTTCTTCCTTCTGAGGAGAAAGCTGGAGGACTTACTGACTTGCCTTTTTCAAAGCATTTGTTCCTGTCATAGTCAAGCTTTTGGGTGAAGGAGGGGAGGTGGTGGAGAAAGTTGCTTGGATGGTTTTTGTTTGTTCATTTGTTTGTTTCCAGCTACAGAATATTTGCTCGTGACATATTACATTGTTAGAATTTGCTGTGTTTATCAGGAACACACAGCCTAGTCAAATGAGTTTTCAGTTTGAAGAACGCTGGTGTGCAAATTCAGAGGAGCACAGACACTTATCAAGGCTGTTCTTTTGTTCACGGAGAATGTTAACAACGATGGTTCAGAGTTTACTGATAAACCCTCTCAACACGCTAAGTTACAGGACAACATTGTGCACTTAACAAAACAGCAGATGTTAGGACAAGAATATTTTTGTACTCTACAGGAGTAGTTCACAGTCTTAAAATGTTAACAAAAATGTCACAAATGCAGGTCATTTCTGAATTCTATGTTATTTAATCTTAAAACTTAATAAAAAAATGTTTTAGCAACAAAAAGAAATACACAGACTCCTCAGGAGAAAGAAAAGTTGGAGGAGAGCACAGTCCAACCATAGGACTTGCCTGGTTTTAACCATGCTCTGGGAACAGGAACACGTGCCTGTGAGATGCTGGACATGGGCTGCATAAGGGTTACCCTGTTTTCTGCTTGGTTCAGATGTGTGCTCAGCTAAGGTTATGGTGACAAGATTGCATGACAGCAAATCGTTTTCTACCATAAAATAAAGCTGACTAACGGAAGGCATAAATGAAGAAACCATAGGATAGATATATTTACCATCATTTTTCAACTCTTTTGTGGTTTCCATTTCTCATGTTTTCTTTCTTCAAAAGTGATTATTCTTGGAAAGTTCATACTCAAGTGAAAATGTATTTTAACAACTCTGGTGCATGCTAAGCCACTTGCAATCAAGGAGTTCAGATGAAAGGAGCAATATTTAAACAACGACAGAACACACAAGAGCTATTCAGCTTTAGTAGCCGAGAAATTAATTTGTTCCTATGGATAATTCCTTCTTCATCTACGAGACACTGTAGCATTTCGCTTAGCAGTCTTAATTAAAGTGTAAATTTTACAATATAAAAAGATAGTAAGAATTGTACCTGGGAAGAAGTTCTACAAGACAGGAAATTAATGGCTTATTTAAATACATGTTGGCATACACGTACGTAGAGCTACAACTCTAAAAGAGCAAATGAAAGCTGACAGGATTACAACATCAGGAGAAGACAGAACTGTATCTTGTTTTCACGGTTGCCCCAAAATTCATGCTTATTATTGTAGAGTTTTCAGAGTCTCTTCTGTTCCCTGTCCCCTCCAGGCAAAGAGATAATGGTTGAGGAGTGGATGGAGTCACACTTCTGCTCTCCTCCTACTTCATTGCATTAGCTACCATAACTGGCTACGTATATAAAGAGTGGTGAAGGGAGACGGAGGAAACCCTGCACCATGTACCTGCACCAGCTTCAACAGATAAACAACCTGGTGAAGTCAACAGATGCCAGCAAAGTGCTCTTTCACATCTTTTCCCCTTAATCAAATAAGTATCCTTTTATAGCCCTAAAAGGATAAGTCCTAATGCAAAACTAATTTCAGCTTTTGCTTCAGTAATAAATAGGGTACAGATATACTGATGCAAACTGTTTTAAGAGCAAATGGAAAATGTGTGGTTCCTGCGAAAAATTTTATGAGAAAATGAAAATTATTTTATACACGTAGCTTGTGTCCATGTGGCACTGCTGTGTCCTTGAAAGATTAAAGGTAAAATAATGAAATAAAAAGTAAAAAACAATACATTGAATATATATTTGAATATTCCTCTCAGACCTGTAGATCTATTAAGTGATAAGTAGGTGTGCTGGTTTTGGCTGGGATAGAGTTAATTTTCTTCATAGTAGCCAGTATGGGGCTGTGGTTTGGATTTGTGCTGAAAACAGTGTTGATGACACAGGGATGTTTTCGTTACTGCTGAGCAGTGCTTACACAGAGCCAAGGCCTCTTCTGCTTCTCACACCACCCATCAGTGAGTAGGCTGGGGGTGCACAAGGAGTTGGGAGGAGACACAGCTGGGACAGCTGACCCCAGACTGACCAAAGGGATATTCCACACCATATGGTGTCATGCTCAGCATATAAAGCTGGGGGAAGAAGAAGGAAAGGGGGGACATTTGGAGTAATGGTGTTTGTCTTCCCAAGTGACTGCTACAAATGATGGAGCCCTGCTTTCCTGGGGATGGCTGAACACCTGCCTGCCCATGGGAAGTGGGGAATAAATCCCTTGTCTTGCTTTGCTTGGGTGTGCAGCTTTTGCTTTACCTATTAAACTATCTTTATCTCAATCCATGAGCTTTCTCACTTTTACTCTTCCAATTCGCTCCCCCATCCCACTGGGGGGGTAGTGAGCGAGCGGCTGCATGGTGCTCAGTTGCTGGCTGCGGTTAAACCACAACAGTAGGCTTACAAAAAGATCTGACAGACAATCAATGGCAAAAGGGGACACGCAAACCACTAATAATAGGAGATGAAGAGACAGATTCCAGCTCATGTCAACCAAAAAAGACCGACATCCTCGACTAATCATTTGAATTCATTCTACCAGAAAACCTGGATAATAAAATTCACTAAGGGCACACTTCTATTAGTTATTACACTGAAAGGGTTAAGAAGCTGATGGTAATTAGCCTCAGTATATCATTTTCCTGTTTCATCTTCCTGCTGAAAACTTTTTGCTGAACAAGTTTTAAATGAGTGAATTAACATGATTGCTCATTTCTGTGTAAATCACGTTCGCAACTTACAAAGTGTGACCCTTAGTATCGTAATCAAAAATATGGTTTGTAAGCAATCCATGCATCTTACGGAATAAACACCTCAAATTTTGCCTCATCAGCAAGCTCTTTGTTCATAACCTTCTGAAGCTAAAAACATTAAGCAAAGGTAACAGTTGATACAAATTTTAGAGCGCACCACTAAATGCTTCAATATTTTGATTTAGAAAGATTAGCCTATATAAATAATGCATCAAGAATAGTTTAAGTGTTTTGCACAAAAGACAGCTTTCCCGTTGTTCATTGTTCTTTGAGATGCAGAACAGAAGTGCTATGCTTGAGGACAGCAGTGGAGAGAAAGTTCCTATCAATATATTTAAATAGCTCAGAATAACTCAGAGTGAAAGCAACCTACCACTCAAACATTCTGGCAAGGCATATATTGGTCTTAACAGTAAATGAACCTTGCAAAGAACCTCAATTATTTATTTATAGACTTTCCAACATACGTCAATCAAAGTAAAGGACAACTGAAGAATACTACCTCCAGGAGTTGTGGCAGGCAACAGCTCTAACTCCATAACCTTTTGATATGAGGAAATGCAGTGTAACTACAAATTCCAAGATCTATTCCTGCCTATTAACATTTGCTACTGAATGTGCTTCCTATCTAAGAACTGAGAAATGACATTTTCACCTAATGAAAAAGATGTTTAAGTTCTAATTTAGACGCTCAGCTGAAACGCATCTGAACAAGATTTGAGTATTGAACAAGAACTTATTTTGTCATGTAAGATTCAAAAATTCATAGTTCACGAATTTCAACACATAAGATAATCAAATGAATTATGTACCAAAGTAGGGAAAGCTTAGAAAATGTCTTATGGCAAAAATGATCTTTATTTCTCCCTGTGGATTTAATCTTGCCATTTTTTGAGTAACTTTTAAGCAGCTCTGGACACCTCCAGCAGTCATTGACTTCTTTGACTCCTGACACTACAGTATAATGGAGTATTACGACACAAGTCAGAAATCTTTAGAAAAAAATAATAAAAGTCAGTGAAAGTTAAAGTGAAATAGAAGAAGAAAAAAATCAATCATCTGCCAAAATTGGGTAAGAGATAGTCAATGACACTATTTCAGATCTGTTCTTCAGTTAGCTGGTTTCCCATCCTGAAAGTAGCATTGCTCATTTTTATCAGCAGAAAACGGCTCTCAGTTTTGTGTCTCTTCTGAAATCATATTATGAACAGTTGCGACAGGAAGATGCAACAAAGTGCACAGGAAAAGTCAGACGTATAAGGGATGACAGTATTCTCTGTTCTAATTACCTATGTATTTAATTGTCCTGGAAGTTAATGCTGAAGGCTTATAAGCCAAGCTTACTTCAGAAAGCAGTAATAACAAAATATATTTATATTCAGAAATATGATATAGAATACTTTATATCCTAAAAAAAAAGAGGGCGGGACACTGAGAAGTACTTTGAGGAAGTTTAGAAACTGAGAAACATTGGGATTCCTATGATGTATTACCAGGAAATTGCCAAAGATTTTCACATATTTTCTTAGCTATTATTGATATTTGATGTCCAGGATCACATTCATCTTTATTTTTTGAGAGAGGCTTTCAAATTAAAACAGCAAAAAAAATACTTATTTGCATTTCATCAGGTACAAACAATAAACCAGAGTTCGAACAAAGGTCCATGTGGCCTTGTGTCCTACCTCTGACTGGCCAGAGTCAATGCCTAAAGGAGGTGTAAAAAAAAGAAAGAAAAACACCAATGATGCCTATTTCAGAATTTTTTCCCCATTAATCTTAGAATATGTAATGATTTCCACATTATTAGTGAATTATCAATTACATAACTTGTTTCCAGTAGGAAACCCTGAACTAAACAAAGTATTACATCACACTGAAATTTTTGCAGTACTGAAGTACTACGTAAGAATGCAATGTTATTATCAACAGGCATGATAGTGTCTCAAAAAGACAACGTTTTATTAGACAAACCCATATAGCCAGTCTGTCAGCAATATGCATTCTTCTCCCAGTCTGAAAAAAAAACAAACCAAAAAACAAAAAACCAAACAAAAAAAGAACACTTTTCAAAGGTAATGCAAGCAGAGAACACTAGCTCTGAGATTAAATAGATACGTTAATTGGGAAATACCTAAGAGAAAAGGGGGTTAGGACTATTGGAACAGAGGAAATATTATAATGGGAAAAGGTGATAAGAGAGTTTTCTCTTACAGTAAAGGATGAGAGAAGATTTATTGCTGGCAGCGCATGACACGATAGTTTGGGAGGGAGAGCGGAAATTATCACGTCATAAAGTGGATATCTCTATCGGGTCCATGATTTTTACTATCCAGTAAAGTTATATTGTGAACTTTTATGAGTAAACCCAGACCCATCTGTAAATTTTGTTTGACTGATTTATTATTTTCTGTTTAAAGAATAAGGTATCAAGGTTTTCCACAGCTTGGCACAAAAAATAGAGGAAAAACAATCTTGTTCAGCTCAGCATTTTGTTTTACAATGGTTCAAACATAAAACCTCAGTAAATGCTAAGATTTTACATGCACTGGATCTGCAAGCAAGTCTACCACTTAAAAATACCACATTTTACATACTTGTAGATAAATTCCTGCATCATAAATTTTTCAGACAATGAAAATTAAAACTAACAGTTTTTGAATAATCAGGATAATATGCACTTGGGAAAGTTAGTGTTTTGTTGATTTTTTTTAAAATCTTAAAAAAGTTACCTGAGCTTATTTTCTAAACAGCCCTGCACTAACAAGCTAATCAGATAATTACAACTTTCACTATTGACAGAGAAGTAGTACATCACCAGAGACACAAGATAAACTGCAAGGAAAAAGATTTAAAAAATATTTTCAGCATTTTTAGAATTCAAGTTGTTTAAAATCACAGTAACAACCAAAACAACAAAACTGAAGTATTTTACCACGATAACCTGAAAAAACAAGTTCCAAAGATATTGCTAGCTGCTATACCTCTGCTGTGAAAAACACAGCACTGCATATATGATTTCTTACTGCATGTATAGTTAAATATGACAGTCACAAAGATTTTGATTATGGTTAATGGACACGCTATATTAGGAAATATTGAAAAAATATAATATAGTATGCCTTAATATTCATTGATTGATTTATATATTGAAGGTATTGTAAAAGGGACATTTAAAACAGTTTTCTAGCTACAATGTTAATATTATTTGCAGTAGATCTGGCTTCCTACCTCAGCAAGTGCTCCATCATAGAAACCTTCCTGTCTGCTATCACGTTGTAAAAAAAATTGATTCACTTCTAATTGAAGAATAAAGTTGTTTGAGGTGTCTGCCTAGTGATACAGATGTAATGAATAGGCAGCCATTCTAGATGGAACAGAATCTCTGCTTTCAATATAAATTAATATGTTTCTAACAAACCCTATGAAATAAAGCTTGATTGCTTTTTCTTCTACATTGTGATAAATGTGCATTATAGAAAAGAAGTGGGGAGTTAAAAAAAAAAATCACTTTAAATGGAAATATAATAGATTGTGCACAGTAAGTTTAAAGAGTTACCATCCTGTCCTCAGTGATTTACGGCTCTACACACTTCCTTTATCCGTCTATCAAGGTTTTCTGTTTGGTTTGTTTCTGCTCTGCTTTGTTTAATTCATAAAACTGGAGTGGAATGGAAATCTGTAATCATGTCCTAAGGCACAGTCTTTGGTACAAACAAAACCGTCAAAGAAACCAGTAACAACAGTTTTCCTTGCTTTCATAACAACATAGTTAACATTTATATTATGGGTGTCAGTTGTTGCTCATTCATTATGTCACAGGCAAAACAGAGCTCAGTCCTGGGCGTGTTTTAATTCGTGGTATGGATGCAGTACCTCCACTCTGCATGGGTGGAACTCTGGCACACAGGAGGGCTGCTGATGAAGATGGCATCCCTTTTTACTCTTCATAGTCAGTGAAAAAAGATTAAGGGCTTTCTTCCTAATAGTGATTTCAAATGCCTGAGGGTAAGTTCAGATCTGAGCAGTTGTGGTGTCGCGTCTGTCCCCCCACAGTCGATGATAAAACCACCCAGGGCGATCAGGTTACTGTAACTACAGTTAGGCACTGTAAGCCTCTTAATCACTGAGAACACCTCTCGGTATAAATCCTCTACATCTACCTGAGCTTTTGTATGTGTAAATGTGCGCGTAGTTAGTCCCATGAAAAGACAACCTAATAGAAACCTCTCTCATTATAACACTTTCTGTCTTCCAGAAGGATGTTTTTACCACATGTAAAGCCACAGGGTTCATCCAAATGGGGATACTTTCAATCTAAACCCTGGCAATGAAGTCTGAGGCTGTTAGCTTTTAAAGGGCAGGAAACGAAGGTGGCAGACTGCCTGAGCTACAGGTTAGGACATTCTTCTGCTTATTTAATCCCAAAATTATTAAACGCAAAAGACGGAAGCATGCAAAGAAAGCAAAGACTACCAAGTGAACGCACAAAATTTGCCCAGTTTCACAAACAAAAACTTTGGGAAGTCTAGGAGTTGAATTAGAGGAACCTTGTTCTAATTCCTCAAAACCAACACCATAACCATTTTCTTAATTGTTTAATTCTAAAATGGGAGTGAACAACTAGCAATACTGTGATTTAAATAATAGTTAAAACTTAATTGCATTAGCTGAGCTGAATCCCACTTGCAAACTACCTATCTCCTACTGCCACCACAAAAATGTAACTCTATCTAGCTTTCTTTTGGGTGATATTGAGCTACCTGCAACATTACACACAGCTGCTCAGTCACTATTGGCCTGCCTGCCTTCCTCCCGCATGTACTGGCTCCATATCCCAGTAGCTGTGCTTTGGTGGATGCCTGATTTACAAAGGTACACACAGAAGGAGAATCAGAGTCACATCACCTCCTGGCATCTGTCAATATAAATAAGCAAGTGTTACAGACTACGAGAGAACTAAGTTACAAACCATTATTTATTTGTATTGCAACACAATAATAATTCTAATGCTAGTACCGTAGCATCGGCTACCAGGCACATATGAATAATAACAAACTTTGCAGTATTTATCCTGAAACAATCTCTCATTTAAAAATTTATTGTTGTCGTGTAATATCGACCATGTTGTAATCCCTACTCGGTGCATTTGGATTCTCAGTAAATAATCATGGCCACAGCATTATAAATCATTTACAGCGTATAGTCTCACTTGAAGAGCCCCCAAAACAAACACTTGCAGTCTGTAAGAACTGTAAATCATCACTTCAGAGGAGCAGCATATGTGGAAGCCAGGCCAACACCAGTCAGCCCCATTAATTATAAAACTATTTATTTATTTATTTATTAGCATGTGTTCTCGAGAATTTAGCCACCTCACCGTGATTGTCTCCAGGGAAACAGTTACAAAATAAACACAGGACCAACTTGATCCCTTGCAGAACTAAATTAAAATAACTGGGATAAGGTCAGCATTTTGGACCTTATCCTAATCAGCAGCACCTACCTAACCATGAAACAGGCAGTATGCCCTTTGCCTCTGTCCACCTACACTTTTGCAAAGAGCATTGAAAAGAGCATTAGGCAGTTGCCAACAATGGCATATCGTGTTTTACGGCTTTAGAATAACCATTTGCTGGCTATCGAAACATCATCTCCCAAAAGAAAAAAAAAAGAGAAAGAGGTGGATGGCCATAAAAAAAAAAAAAAAAAAAGATCAGCATAGGGTAAACTATCTACCTTGTCCACACAGTGCTCAAGTTCCACACAGACACGGCTTTGCTAACAACTCACAGGAAAGAAACAGATGAAGCTTCGGCTGGAAACCCAGCTAACTCTAAAGTGTGTTTCTAGTGGCAACAATTAATCAACGTAACTCTAAGGCACGGATTGACAATATAGACTTTCTCTCCTCTGATTTTTGCTTTGAAAATAAATATTGATACACAAGTTAGTCTGTCATTGTGTATATACACTGGTAATAGATGTATACACCTGTACTAAACTCAAACAATCAAACCTCTGATTGGAAAAAAACAGCTTATTGTACAAGGCTACAAAGTACCTATTCCCAAAGCTGCTCAGGCAGTTACTCCTGCCCGATGGACTTAGGACACAAAACTCCCAACAAGTGCCATTTGTGTACCTGGCGTGCCAAAATGTCTATGGCAACGTGCCAAACCTCAAACTGAACGCCTTCCCTCAGAAAATGTATTTCCCCTATAAGCAGAACAGTATCTACAAAGATGATTTCATCAGCACTTGAAACACCTGTAACACCCCACCCCAAGAAAACACACAGACAGATTTGCCTTCCTGTGAACAAACACTGCACATTTTTGTCAGCTGATTAAAAACATTAAACCCACAGCTTCTGAACGGCTTCCAGCACCACTGGTAAGAACAATCGCTGGGCTTTCAAAGATTTAAACCTCTGAGCCAACAAGGAGTCTGCCACACTTTCTACAGAGTTTGGGTCAACATTTAATTCCTGTCACTGTGAAAAAAATCTCAACTTTATTTACAGGATGAATTTATCTAAAGTGGAATTTGTAGTTTCCAGTTATTAGAACTTAAACACCTTTCTCTTATATGCATCTTTCACTAAATTTGTTGTTCAACACATGCTTTAAAATTTCATCTATACATATTTCATGTGAGTCCTTGTTTGTTGGGTGTTTTTATTTAAACTTGTTCTATTTTATTTATCTTGAAAAGAGAAAGGGAAAAAAATCATCATCATCTGCATCTGCTGAGAAAATGACACTTATAGTTACAGTTACAAAGGGTAAATCTACAGCAGTGTCACTCAACCAAGGGTGTTACTCTAGAATTGCAGATGCAGAATGTGGTCTACATCATTAAATCTGTTTGGTTCAAATGGTGGTTGAGTTACCACTGCCAAATTACCAGTCAAAATTCCGGGCATTTCTGTATAGCTGTGAAAGCTTGTCAGGCTGAAGATAGGCAGTGCTGACACCTCCATCTCTGTTTATACATAGAGTCAATGACTACACCATCCAGACTTGTCCAACACATTTAAACTTTCTTTTCTCTGTTCATTTGGGCATTCTCTGCTTGAGACCCTCTGGGTGAGCACAGGGGCTTCTGCATCTGCGCTCAGGTTTGCTGCTCAAGAAATAGAAGATAAGCCACAACACATTTCTTGAACAATTGGTGTAGCTTTTAAGGTGGTTTACTTCCCTTTTGCGTGTTAGCTGACACCTGGCAATCTGGAGACACATAGTGAAAAAAGCATCTTTGCTAATTTCTGACAAACCTTGCAGGATTAATGTAACTGAGGCAGGTATACCAGAGTAAGGCAATTTGAAGAGGCCGGAGTATAAATGAAAGACATACTATGACATGTACTTTTTGCATTTCCAAATTCAGAGCTTATATTACCTTTCATTGCATTTTTATGCTTTTTTAAATTTATATGTAGGTTGTCTGTCTCATTCAGAGCCCGATACCTTTGTTTTGGCAGTTCTTGCATCACAATTACCTGCTTTGATTTCACTACACATAGCATGCCAGTATTTACAGGGGAACTTCAGGACAGAATCTCTATGTTAGATAATAAATGCTTTAGAAATATTTATTCTGAGGTGGGTCTTAAGGTCCCCTTGAAGGATATCTTTTAATTTTGTATCAGTACAGTGTACACCGCAATAAAGGTGGGACTTTCATGGTTGGAGTTTCAAAGAATAACTACTTTTAATGGGAGTTTACTTGCTATAATATCTTTCCTCCTCTTTTAAATAGAGGTGTGTGATCTTTTCAAAGGTCAAAGTCAACATCTTTTTCATTTTAAATCTTTAATTCAGCAGTCTGTTGAACTACATCTGTTGATTCAATGAACCTGAGAACAAATATAATCACCAAAACGTTGCAGAATAGAAGAAAAGAGGCAGGAACCACAGTCACACTCAAAGGAAGATGGATGTTACAGAACTGTCTATGAAAATAAACATGGTCATTTATAGGGCTGTTAACCACTCTGTGATTCTTTACCACAAGATAACTACCCATTCCTCACCTGCAGAGCTGCCTCCCAGTGTCAAGCAACAGGGCGCTAGTCCAGTCTGAAGCTGAGCTTCTTTAAACGGAGAGGTCACTAAAGAAGACAGCCATAAACATAATTTATATAAAGCCACGGTTACATATAAATGGCTGTCATCCATCACTGTGCAATTTATGTCCTGTCTCCCAGTCTCCAACCTGATGCGTTTCCAGCACCAACTGTTGCCGTGTTGACAACCAATGGTTTACTCTCCTATTTTGGTCTGCACCTGGCCGTAAAATCACAACAGTAAGGAAAAGTCCTGATCCAATTTATGAGTAGCAACTTTCTACAAACATAGGCACCTCCTAGGGAGCTCCTTCTCCTGTTATTACATGCCCATCATTTCTGTCATCTGACCCTGGCTATGTTAGGAGAGTTTGGTGGATTGAGCCTGTGCTGTTACCTGTCATGTAACCTGGTGTAACAGCATCTCAGATGTCAATATTCAGCTAAGTCAAGATGTCTGCATCACCTGGGACACAAAAGGTTCGGTCTTTTCATCATTTGTTGTCTCTTAATGGGTGAAAGAACACTTTCATCCATTTGCACGACCATTGTTTGACTCAAGTAGGAATGAAAAAATTTAGTATTGCATTAATTGACAAAAACCAGGCTAAAGAAATTGCTTAAGGAACAACAGACCATGTCCAAACACTGATGTTGCGATCCCTGAACTGGTTTCAGAGTGGAAAAGAAGGCTATTAACATACAATGATTCATTTGTGTACTAAATCCCACGAATTTCAGTCATAATTCTTTAAGTCACAGCTGGTCCACATAGCTGGGAATATAGAATACTCTGCAAAAGATGTCCAGTCAGAAGTGTTAAAAAAAAAAAATACAACAGTTGGCCTCAAATTCTCACAGCAGAAATCTGCCTAGGAAGTAACTGCCCCCCGCATCAGCTGTCCTGAGCGCAGATAATTGCAGTTGACCTCAACCTCCTCACAAACTCCTTCGCTAGGTTGACATTTGCACCTCCTGAGAATTGACACACACCACTGAACTGATGCTGGATACTCATTCAGCTGTGTCAGTCCTGACTGGAGAGACGTACCTGCAGCATTCTCAGAGTGCACAGCTTAGAAAACCTTATCAGTTGCTTTGTGACTTTTTTTGAGGAAAGAAATCCCTGTGCTTTTCTGCCTTAATGTCCTGGTGACACAAGACACCGGCATACTTTCAGAGGTCTGTGCTGAGAAATCAAATACACCCTACTTCTCATAGTCTTTTTTACGATTTAAGCTTACAAATTATTAATGTTACGGTTCTTGAAAAGTCATTCTGGGGTGCACGTTTATTAAGATGCTATTAAAATGTACTGAAACACACTAACACAGCATGAAGAAATTCTCAGAGCTCTGTCTGAATGTAGATAAGACTGTACTGAAATAAAATTATACCATGTTCCACTTCAGTAAGATAAAAAAAAAATGTCTTTTTTGAGACATGTTATCTTTGGATAGAAAATAACTGTTGGCCAGCTAACGCATGGCAATATCAAGCACTAAAAATCAGCACTTCTCATTAGTTTAGATGATTTAACTCAGGGTCTGCCACATTCAGCCTAAGTTTGGAAATAGGTGTGGCTCCCTGTAGATCTTCACACATTTTTCCCAATACTCATGCACTAATAATCTTACACCAGATTCACACAGATCCCTTCTCCCTATATGCCTCTAGATTGCAGGACTGCAGTACTAACATTAAGCATAAATTAAGCTCAGACTTCTTCTCCTTCCCTTCTGGAAACAATGACAGCAGCGATTAGAAAAGAAACAGCTTTCTTGAAAGTAAGCATCAGTATCAAAAGAAAACCAGTTTAAAATACTAAACCAAACCCAGTATGCTAATTTATACACGGTTTTTCTGTAGCTTTTCTTGAAGCTTTGCTTTCTTTTAGATTTCAAAAGTCCCAAATCCTTACAGAGACTGACAACTCTCCTCCCCATCAGAGTTCTCTAATAACTGACCTTTCTTCTCCTTCTGAGAATATATATATACACACACACACATATATATGTATGTATATATTCCTAGGTGCAAACTGTCCTCAGCAGTGAGTTCAGCATGGACAGTAAGACGGAGCCCAGAAACAGATTAAACTACTGAGTCTTTTGCTGCTTGATGTATGCCTGTGATGTAGTGTAATGTGTAATTGCGGTGACTGCACCATCGGTATATCCTAAATTGACAATTTCCAATTGTTCTTACTTTTCCACTTCCAAACACAATTCTGGACTTGCAGCTCCAGGAAGGGTAGTGATCCAGAGTTTGGGAATTAGTCCCCTAACTGTTTGCTCATATTTTGCTTGTCTACAAGTAATTGTCCGTATTCATTTGTCCTGAACACCTTAACCAACAGAGACGTATGATAATCTTATAGCTCAGTAAATTCTCTTTGTTAAGAAATCCTGCAGTTCTCATAAAATTGTCAGACATAACTACTTTAACTGTATTATAACCTTCCATACTATTCATAGAAAGAAAGAATCAGCTTTATTTTCACTGCAACATCTTTGCTGATGTTAAATAAATATTAAATATGTCTAAAAGTGAATTCACAAGTTTTTAAAAAGTATTAATACACGTACATGAGATACTACAAGTATGTTATAGACATACTAATGATACAAGCTCCTGATAAGACCTTTTGGGTGCTACAATGAATTATTTCCTTACTAAAATATCAACCAAATATTGGTTAACCATAAAAATAATTATATTATCATGTATATAATATTTACAATAATAGATATTGTAATTGTCTATCCCTAATACAAAGTATGACCAAAATATGACTGTGCACAACACGTTCCTACATGCTGCTATTATTCCTTGAGTAAGTAGTTCCTCTGCATCATGGTGTTTCTCTGTTCAATTTTAGCACGTGACTATTGGCCATTGTAATAATCATGGACCTGGATGCTGAGCCCTCTCTGGTAGTGGACACCCCAAGTTCTTGTCATAGGAAAAGAGACATGAGGTTGTCAGACGTTGTACAGAGCAGGTCCAAAATTTGCAAGATATAAATGCGTTCACTGCCTTATGTATGATACCACTGGAGTCTTATAAAAAGAGGCAAGGGTAGAGATGACTGTATGGATTCACGGTGATATCATATAGCAAACACAATTTGATGACTTTTTAAGAAAACAGCTCCTTGTTTTCTATCTTGCACCCTTACTAAAAAGGCAAGAAAAACAGACTTCTGCTGACAAACATTTCAAATGAGCACCAAGCAAAACTAATGTTAAGTCAAGAGTACAACAACAATCACAGAATCCAAGAATGGAAGGGACCCATAAGGATCGAGTCCAACTCGCTGCTCCTCACAGGACTACCTAAAACTAAACCATATGACTAAAAGCATCATCCAGACGCTCCTTGAACTCTGACAGGCAATGAACAATGAAAAACTAAAGGAGAAGCAAACCCCTTCCTTTGCCCCAAAGTCTGCAAACTTTGTTTAAGTGCTCCCTGCTGAAGGTTACTAAGCAACATCAATGTCTGCCAGCCCAAGCTCTGCTTCTTGCTCACAAGGTGTTCCCAGTTTTCTTTTCTCTGCTTCCAAAATAACATCCTCTTTCCAGCAGCCTCTACTTGCAAACCAGAAAATAGAAGCATAGCAAAACAAAAACAAAGACACAAGTTTAAAACCTTAAAATGTCACTGTTTCTGAAAAAGAAAACAAGTCTATTCCTTTTCTAGACAACTTTAGGAATTAAAAGTCCCAGTTCCCTTTGCATGTAGAGCCAGCTCTTGTTGCTCCTACCAAGAGTCTCTCAAACAACTCCTTCAGAGTGTTGTCTGAGTAGATATATCATCACCATTCTCTATGATTCAGCCAACAGAAAAAGAAGAGATGTAGGCAAACTCAAACCTCATTGCTCCTGACAACCTGAAACAATACGGCTGGTATAACTTCAACACCATTGTGCTACTAGAAAATCATAATACTGTAGAGATGACAAAAGCCCCAGGTTAGGCCATGGGTTTGGATTTTGAGCATGTCTGTGTTTGATTATGCAGTATCTGTCAGTTTGATATGAAGTTAGACATTATTTGGACTGCCCAGGTTCAGGATGCCAGCTCAACAATTCTGTAGGTGGGGCTATTTTCTCCTTGAGGTCACATTCTGGGTCTATACCTCACTTAAGTTCACTCAGTCAGGACACTCAGAACCTAAAAATGGCACCTTTGGCAAGAAGAGCAAAATGAGCCATCAGGTGTGGAACTAGGCAGGAGCTTCCAGAAGATACTAATCCACAGCGGCAACTAGTTAAGGAACTTGCTGCTCGTGAAGTACAACTCCACAAAGCACTTTTTCCAGATGGATTTAAGTGATTCAAAACAAGCACTCCTAATGAAAAAAGAAGAAAAAAAAAAAAAGAAGAAGAAAAAAAAGAGGAGAATGACTTGTGATTTTGGCACCTGTTTGCTTCCTGTGGTCTCTAAATGGAACCCCGTATTGTTTTTGCTAATCCATCTCTGAGCTGACAGAGGTGCAAGTTGTGAGCCACGGCTTGCATGCTGTGCTAGAGAATGGCAGAGCTCAATAAAAACAATTATTTCAAAGCCTATATCTCATCTATTATTAAACCTGTGAAAAGAGTTTTAATTTCCTGTGCAATTATATGGTGCAATGTCATATTTTAGGGAGGGGGAAAATGAGGGCTTGCTTTTGATCAAAAACCTGTTTTTCATATTTTATGGTTTGGATAGCTATGTACCTTGGGACCTAATTTGAAGCTCATATACTTCTCTTCAGTCAGAATTTGAGTACGTCCACTTAGCTATTTAATTATTCCATCTTTTCCTCATAAAGAAAGATAAATTATTAACATCTTGCAGTCTGGAACACCACAAGCAAATGTTGCCTTTTTATCCATGTGTATCTTGCTAATGTGTAGTAGCAAGGGATGATTAATGCATTTTGCAATGAATTCGTACAATTACTTTGACTAATGCTTCCGTGTCATGTGTGACACAAATCAGATTCTCTATTACTATTATTTGTTTTCTACTTAGCAGTGATTATTAAACAATCCATAACAATGACCACTTTCCTTTAAAAATATAGTATCAATTTATATTCTTACTGGGGATAAGCTCACAGCAAATGGATCTTTGGAAAAGGAAAAACAAACCAAAAAGACTCCCTGTTTAGTTTAAACAGTTGCAGGGCTTCTTTGCACAGTGACAGAAGCACAAAGCCCCACTGGGGCTGGAGTCTCATCTGCGAGACTGCGGAAAAGAAGAAGCTTCTGACATTTAGACCTCTCGTAACCAGCTTCATCTATTTGTTGCATCATTATGGAATTAAAATTCTTTTATTCTGCTTTTCTGTTTCAGAAAACATTTGAAATAAACATTTCAGAGAAAATTAAGATTTCCACCATTTACACAGGGACTGCATCTTTACGTGCCTCAGCATTCAGCGTCCAAATGTACTGTCACTTTGATTACATGCAAGATAATGAAATACTGAATAAATATTCATAGGAATTCAGGAAGGGATTATGATAGAAGGAAATGAAACCACTATGTACAAGGCAAAGTGAGAAATTGTTAGCTATCTCACATCAGGGAAGGTATAGCTGCAGGTCAAGTAAAGGAAGGGGAAGCTCGCATTGTGCCGGTACCGTGCAGAAGACGAATCACTGAAGATTATTTATGAGGCTTTTATGGAAATGAAACAGATCTAGTTTTAGAAAGGGCTTACTAGAAGCATACAAAAGAACCCCAGGGCAGCTGTGTTATTTACAGACAGGAACATACATAAACACATATGAATGTATACCTCTATATATGTATACATGTATATATGTATTTACATGTGGGAGGAAAAGAATACATCTGGAAATCACTTTCTTGTTTCTTTCTTAAATTTAGAGAAAGAGAGATTGAGTTCCAAATGCATTTTCTAAAGCAGGACTCACTACAGAGGAAATCTGAGGTTCTGTGTAGCAAAACTGAATGCGCAAGCTAGCAACTGCCAAGTTGGTTCACGTGAACCAAAACATGGAAAACTCCACTGCATTTTATGAATGTTAACATAGAGAGCATTTCCACGGATAGCATCAACATCTCCTTCTAGTCTGCTCAAAACTTCCTTCCAGTCTGTTCAACATTCATACAGGGAACAGAAAAGAACACCAAAAGAAGAAAAAATAAAACAAATGTTTGGGTTTTTTAATAAACAATTTGTCAAATACTTCAAAATACAGTAAAGTAGAAGAACTCAATATTCCTGGAGTACAAATTTTCCTGAGTTATCATGTATATGAGTAATCTAATGTATTATTCATCTCCTCTTACTAGAGGAAAAACATCCATCAGACTATATGGTCAAACTGTCCTCTCAGAAACCCCTGTGCAATCTGTGCTGTGTTTGAAGTTCACCTACATTATACCTCACCGTCTGCGATAGTCTTTGGAACTATAACTGGTATCAGAGTATCCCCATGAAGGTGGAATTTACTTAAATATTCTGTCTCAAATTTGCTGGTACAGCTCTGCTGTTTTCCCCTGTTCCTGGCAGTTAACCCGTCTCAGCTTTTTTGTAACTGCAGTTTATCCTGAAGGTTGCATAAAACTGTTTACCTACGCCCCCGCTCCTCAGTACAAGCATACGAGAAAGAAGAGGACCTAGCCTAATCTTTTCCAGGTTCCCTAGTCTAGAAGAAAGGAAAAAAAAAAAAAAAAAGGAGCAAAACTGATTCCATCTACTAAGACAACATGATTCTCATTGACACATATTCTCTCATCGGGCAGGGCTCTGACAAGGTAGAGAAATCAGCACAATACTAGAGAACATTGTGCAAAAGTCAAAATGAATGAATGAGAAAGTACAAGGGAAAGGAATCTTTCCCTTCAAATAATAAAAATGTGTTGCTTTTTGTGCTGTAGTATCCTGCAAGTTTTTGTCATCATTCTATGATTTACACTTCTACAACTCAGTCCTGAAAACCTGTTTAACATTATTCTTCATTAAACTATTATGACAGAGGGTAGTTAAGCTTCTGCTATTTGGTGCTTTGGCTATATTCTTTTCTGCAGTGCCCACAACAAACAGGATGTTATTCAGTTATGAATTACTTTATTGATTGAATTAAATAGTACATGAATTTCATGTACAATCCACATGGTTTATCCTTGCCGTCATTAATTATTCCTTATTCTACTGAGAGGAGCTATTTAAAATTAGTAGGAACCTTACTTAATCACAGGGCTTTTTCTGGGAAATCACTATTACAGAGTAGCTGCTAGTAAAGCTCTCTCCCTCAAAACAAACACTTAACAAATTATTATGGCAAAGGTCTCCATTCATCAGGAACAAACATATATTTTTATACTTCCTTCCTTTAAAGAAAACCAACACTACCATGCAGTAACATTAGTGGTGCAAGGAGGCACCTGTTTTTTATTGTAACTAACTGACCTTATATTCTCTTAAAGTTCAGTGGTGCATGCTGCAAACTAGTAGACTTGATTATTTAGGATCTGTGTAGTACGAACTAATTGATAGCACAATGATATTAGGTATTTTTAAATGTTTAAATAAATGTACAAATCTGGTCCAAAGGAATTCAAATTTCATTTAAATGAAATTAAGCCAATTATTTTGGTCCACTGCTTGAAGAATTATAAATCACAAAAAAATCCTACTGATACACCACAAGGACTGAAAGTGAACAGACTGCTTATTGGAAATTACCTCCATGATTGTGTACAGATAAAAAAACAGGTTTCAAAACTTGTTATAAACTTTACAGTCAATAAATCTAGCCTGATACCAAAGTTAATCAGAGAATTCTTGGAGATGCTTCCATCAGACTGCTCCTGTGATGTTCAGATCTGTTAGCATTCAGAGAACACTATCATAAATGTAGAAATCTTTTCTCTCTTAATATTTATATATAGATTAAAAAACTCCCTATAAATTGCATTATTAAGACAGGGGAAACAAATTTAGTTCAGCCTGCAGTCTGAATGTCTTGATTTTAACCCACCATAGAAGGTGATAAATCATGAAGTTCACATAAACCTTCAGATATTAAGATACCCCAAACTTCAAAATATTCAAGAATTTTATGTGATCCTTTTGTAGTGGTTACATATTAATGAATTTATTCAAATTCTACAAATAGTACTTGATGCTGACTGGTGTTTGCTTGCCATCGTGTCAAGCCATGTCTCTGCATGCCCCTGGTTCTTCAGAGGGTTGACATTAGCCTTGGCTCATTTTGTAAAAAGAGGAAAATTAATGTATTCAGTGTTTTAGCTTCATGATTGTGCTTCTCATCATAAGCAGCAGACTTTTTGACTCCTGAATGACAATTTGAAAGACGTGATGTGAAATGCCACGAAGAAAAGCACTTGGTAACTGTGCCTACTCGATGACTGAGGGGCAGTGCATGATGGTCGTTTTGGCAGAAAGTTTTGTCTGGAATTTGCTGGACAGAAAGAAAGGCAGTCACCTCTACTACGAAAATACACACTGAAATGAGAAAATGACTCACAGGTCTCTAATTGTTGCTGAGATTTCAAGACTTAGGGTATTTAATTGTTCCTTTTTAGCAATCAAAACTTGCAATATCAATTAGTTGCTAGGCGATCTTCCCCACAGGCAAAGGAGTTTGGGAAATAAAAAACTTTGTATTTTTTTAAATTATTTTTATTTTCTTCTAGAGTGACCTGGGCACTTCATTCTGTGACAGTCATTGATGGAAGAATAGCCCTGATGATAGCAGACGGTGCAAGTTTCCCTACGTGAAGCTGGAAAAGCTTTCCTCTTATCTGAATCAAAAATGATAGTTCTAAAGAGTCAAAAAATATTTGTGATCTCACGGGGCAACAGCAAACACCACTAAACCCAAAAAGCTGTTAACAAATAAACAGATACAGGCAGATAACTGGCAACTACCAGTCATTAATAGATAACAGGTTTGTTCTGCCTTTGGAGAAAAAAAAAATGAGTTTTAAGTGATGATGAAGCACTTTTTATTCTACAGAATGGATCAGTTAAACAGTTAAGTCATTTTAAGTCAGTAAGTCTAGAAAACTTGCATCTGAGAGTTCTCCAAGAACCACTTTCAACCACTAATGTTCTTTTCCATTAAGTCTTGTAATGCTGAGGAAGAACTAGGCAACTGATAGAAAACTAATGCGTTGATAATGTGCATATAAAAAGATAAACAGGATGAGGTATGTAATTACAGGCTTATTAGTCTCAAAAAAAAAAAAAGTGCATGCAATAATAAAGAACTGAAGAATTAAAAGTGGTAATATAATTCCTGTCTATGTGAGCAGATCTAAATAAATCCTACCAAACCAATCTGTTTTCTACACATGAAAAAGAGAAATTTAATAGAGAGGGTCACATTTATGTAACTGCCAATGTGTATGTGACGTTTTGATGGAGTTTGTAGGAAAACACAAAATCAATGTAGCATCTAATGTTTGCATTAAAAACTGACTGCCTGGCTCTCCAAATATTTTTTTTGTGATGATTTGTTACTACTTGCAGAAACACTTGTAGAAGCGCTTTTACCCATCCACAAGAAGGGATTCCTGCTCCCCCTCTTTCAGAATTTTGGAACTGAAGTAAAAGAATCCACAAAATCACATCAGAGAAATAATATGTGAAGGGAATAATAAATAAGACTGATGATTGATACAAAAAACACAATAGCTTGGTAAAACAGACATGCATATTATATTTACCTAATGGATGTTCTAATGAAAGTGAGGAAGCCAGAAAAAAAACCCTCTACAAAGTCACCAGCTCTCTCCTAAGAATTGGTGGGGTATAAAGTTTTGAGCAGAATACTGTGATCCAAGGCCAGTGACGTACAAGTGGGAGAGACTGAAATATAGGGTAAAAATACACCCAACAATAACAACAAAAGCTTCTGAATTCAGCAAAAGAACTAGAAAAACAGTAGAAGGTCCTATACTTTGGAGGAATGCATATATTTCTGTAGCATAAAATTATAATTAAATGTTCATTTAAATTAAACGCAAAGAGATTTGAACATGGTGGGTTTTTTTTTTTGTAAAAATACTAAGCTATTGTTAACAGGCTGAAAAATAATCATAATTTCTATTAAAGCAAATATGATGTAAATTAAACGTAACTGTTAATTTCCTTCTAAAACGTTGTTGGTTTGAAACCCTGAAGGCTCTCTTTTAGTTAACACTATTGGCTGTACTGACCATCAAACCTGAAGTTTTGGAGGACAACCTCAATAAAGCATGAACTGGGTTTTTTTAACACGTATTTTCTTCTGTTTTGTTGAAACCAGATGACAAATTACCCTTATTAAAAAAACAAAGCAGAATTTTCAATAGAAAGGAAACAGAATCAATATAAGATAGTAACATCCTACCATCAAACAACATAACATTTATGGCATCACTATGCTTGGCAACAGCGTATCATTCAAGAACTACATTATATGACAATATATTCACTTTTTTTTGCTTACGCTCCTATTTACTAACTTCTGGTGAAACAGAAGTAAAGTAACCAAGAATAAGACTATTTAGTACTTTGACTCCTGTAATCAGTTTGAAAAGTTTAGGAGTGTAAGTATGGCTACGTTTTAGTTGTGAGTAAACAGACATGGAGTAAAGGCTCAAGGCCAATACAGTTTTTGGCACTTTGACAAAACTGAGTAGCAAAAACTGTATCAAGGAATCTAAATTTAGAGCTATTTGTTTTAGAGAAACTGAGATACAGAGATAACTCTATTTGTTTTAGAGATATTTGATATCTACCATTTCAATGAAAAATGTAACAACAACTACACGCAGTGGATCTGGCAAATTTGTATTTCGAGACAGAGATGGATTTAAGTCCTCCATTTTTTGACAAAAAAAATGAAATCTTTGCCAAGTCTGGTCCAGTATTTCCTTTCATTAATTTGTCTAGCTCCTCAAGCATACTGATGAAATAGCTCATTTAATACAGTTCCAACTTTACAGCTATTGCCTGTAATTCCATGACTTCCTCAGTTAACTGTAAAACTCTGCATACTTATTCAGGTAATATTTGTTCACGTTTAATAAGGTTTATCCAAGCCTTCGTGTCAGTCTAGGCTGTTGAAATCTCAGTTTCCCAGCCCCACTGTTTTATGAGGAAGGGCAGTTTTCTCCCTTTTGTTTACCTAAAACTAGAAGGCTATCACTCTAACATCCATCCTCAGAGCATGAGATGAACTGGAGGTCTTGTTCTTAGGTCAAATTATTAATACATATGGGATTCAGCGTGGCATTTGTTCACTCCACAGTAGGAATCAAGTAACTACATAAAAAGTCAGAACAAGACATTCTGCCACCTCAGGGATGTGCATGGCTAGAGTCAAGTTCATATGCATTAAGTATTATTGGCATAAAATAGCTTAGTATATATTTTGGTGGGCATGATTACATATATCCTGATATGTGGGTTTTTTTGTAACTCGACTTTTAAATAAAACTGTTCAACATTTTTTCTAAGTAGATAAATCTGAAAATGCACACTGACAGCAAGGAACTGATTGATAGGAAAACATATTTTAAATAGATTTTCCTAATTAATATTGGCATTCTGAATTTACCATTACAGTATGTGCCATTCTAATTTAGTACCAGTTTGCTGTCTCCTAGCCTGGATTTCTGTACCACTACTCCTGAAAATTCTGCTGCCTTTTAGTAAGAAGGCCAGAAGCAGCAGCTGGCTCAATATTATAAATTTTAATTCAAATCTTCATGTTCTGATATGTCACAAAGTTTGTCTATGGGAAAAAGCAAAAATAGGCAAGAAAAAATTATTTCAGTGTCCTTACATTGCACTGTGTAGATACATATGCTGTTGGCTTTTTCACTCTATAGGTGTCATTCTTTTCAGATGTTAGCTGACAGAATCTAGCTGACTTTTATATTTTATTTCAGTTTTTACAGTTCATTGTATCTGGCTGCCACAAGATGTACAAGCCCGATAAAAATTAAAGGTGGAACTTTACACTGAAACTTTATTTTAGCGTTACAAATAACCAATTTCTCTCACCTCATATATATGCGCGTGAATTCTGGATGGATTAGATCAATACCCAGGGCACATAAATCTTGTGCCATGCAATAGGCATTGCACGGCTGTCAGCTCTGCACATTACAATACTCCTCAGTATGTCTCTTCCTGAGCTGGACTAACATCTGAACATCAGCTTGAGGGCTGAGTAGGTAACTCAGTGGGTCTTTGATTACCCAACAAAAAAAGCGTAGCTTAGTATTAACAGTTTCTATAATTGGTCTCCTAGTCTATCACCCGGTCATCTGACTAATGGCGGTATCTATAATCGTGGATTATAGCCTGCCCAGGATCATCACCAGGAAGGACTCCAGTCCCTGAAACCCACTGGTCCTTGAGAAGCTGGTGTCCTGCAGTATCTTTCAGAGCGGCTTGCCCAACTCTGACATCTGGGTTGCAACTGGAAGGATGGGAAGAGGAGATCTTACAGTAGAGAAGGTTAATGGGAGATACAGACCTTGGAAAGGGACTGGGTGGGGCCACGGTTGGATCCTGGGGAACGTACTGGAAACTAGAGGTTTTGCTTATACAATAGCACTAAGTTTTCAGGCTTAAAAGCAACAAGAACTTGTTATAACCTTTTCCTCCAACTCCCAAGCAAGACAGATGCCAGCACTCCCCTCATCCTTACAGAGGATGCAAAGGTCTGGGCAGTGACACGGGTCTGCTGATAAAGTTATAAAGTTCCCCACTCATCAGTAATGACCTCACTGAAATCTTCAGAGTGGTTTCAGTGTTTTTCCCTTAACAGTGTGGTTGTTGTAGACAGAACAAACCTGCCTGCTGGAGATGTGAGGAACTGTCAGGACCAGGGAAGCAGGGCAGAGCTCCAGAGGGCTTAGGAAGCAGTAGATATACCATGTCATATTCTGAATTCTGCCTTGGACAGTGAAGACAAGCTCCGAGACCAGACAATTTGTATGACCACTGACCCACAGGACAAGCATCCCTGCAACATATGAGGATGGCATGCAAAAAACCCTAACAAAAGCACAGGAAAATAAAAATATCTGCTGCTTCTGCTTTTTTTCTAATTCAAAATATCTGCCTGCTGAAAGGCAGAGTCTGGTCACTCCAGGCTGGCCAAAGAATAGACACTCCTCAAAGCCACTGCGAGGGCTGGCTTCACCCTGGCTGAGCTGTCCCGCGAGCACGCTTGGCTTGTCAAAGCCGTCCCTGCCAGACTGGGTCTTTCTAACAGCCCTGCCTCTAGCTGCTGGGCCAAAACACCCACATGCCCGTGCCAGCCTGGCTCAGTTTTATCAGTCTCTATGAGTGATTTGTGCCTCCATGCAGGCAGCTGTTGTTTCTGCTCATCCTCCTATTTTCCTTGTAACACTTTTAACCAAGCCCCTTTAACAGATTTGTAGCTCTGCTGCTTCCCTGTCCCACATGAAATGTCTGGCTTTCCCACTGCATTTGGCTGCAACTATCTGAGCAGCACAGGACAGCTCTCAAAGAAGCCTTGTTAGATATTTTGCCCCAGAGTAGATGTTTCACTGTTAGTCGCTTGGGGTTGAGGTGCATCACTTCTATGTAAGACATCAACAGTATGTTACTATTACTAACCTCCTTACCCCTGCAGCCTGACCCACCGGGATTGCTGCCTCTCATTAGTGCAACCGCTCCTAATCGTGATGGGGTGAAGGCAAGAAAAGGGGAGGTCTACTTCCCCCATGGGGAATGTTTTTATTTGTTTTCTGGGTATTGGCTTAGGCTATCAAATTAATTTCATAGAGGACATTTAGTAATTATGTTATCTCAATTTTGAATCACACTGAGAGCCTTTCCAAAGGCACATCATTTCAGTTAGAAGCGTATTTGTGCAGACTGACAGGAAATGTTGGATTTTTTTTTACACTCATGTTTTAACCATAATTACTTGTGCTAACAAATTACATACACTGTATACAGTTAAACATTACCAGATTCAACCCTTCATATATTTTTTAAAATACTACTTTCATACAAACCATACACACATGAGAATATATTTGAAAGGCACCTATGATCTCTGTAATAAAATTGTCTAGGCAAATAAAGGAGCAAAAAGCCATTTCCTTCTGGGTAAAACAATGAGCCATACCAGGTATGTAATCTTCAGCCTATGCAGATTTGCTCTTCTGCTCAATACTTTAATTTAGACATTTGTATATAAGCAAAAGGTAAATCTACCTTTGAAACAAAGATGAAGGCTTCCAAAATATGCAGTCTGAATTGTTTTACCCAACAAATAAACCACTAAATTCTTATTAAGCGTAAATACAGTGCAGTCAGTTGTTTTCCTCCCGCCTTGTGTCTTCTGTGTTCTTTGAAGCTAAATTGCAATTCCAAAAAGTCATTCATAGACACTTACTCTTTCTGAGACTAAAAATTGACTAGACTTGAAGTGCCCGTGTAGGCAGCTGTCCATTGGAAAAAAATTACAATATAGCAGTAAAACTAAAATATCTAAGTGAAGTTTAGCAGAGCAAATCACAAGAACAATTAGGCAGCAAAATGAGGGTTTATTTCAGAAAACAAAGTTGGCAAGAATGAGGAAAAAAAAAAGGTTTGAAATACATGGCAATATATCACAAACTTAGATCCGTTACCTCAAATCTTTCAGCTGCCAAAGTCTGAGCATGAAGGAGCGTGATGAACAAAACTCTGAAAGCTCTTGTAAGTTATGAAATCTTGTTCCGCATCTAAACTACCTCATTGCTAAGTCCTCAGATTTTAGCTGAAACAAGCCAAGCTGTGAGGAGACACCTCATCTTCCCAGTTACAGTTGAACACTGCTCTAGTGGAGCAATGCATGAGTCAAGATGAAGATGCAGGTTCTGCCTAATTTCACAGAACTTGTCTAAGTAGTTCTCACCACCTCTGAAGGGAAAAAACCCAACAGATCTATCTGAAATGTAACTCTTATGGACTAGTTGTTAGTGTGAGGATATCCAGCCAAGGGTGTAATTCATATTGGAGTGATTCCTTACTGGGGGTGTAATTAGTTTAGTCTCCTACGTGTCTGCTTATTTTCATGTAACTTGAGAATTGCAAAATGCCACCTATCAGTATTTGCTCTGACTAATCTGGATGAAATTGGGCAGTGGATTAAAAATTCAAGAAGGAACTGAACTGGTATTGAAGGTGCATGTGCACTCCCCAGCTGCCCATTCTTTTTGTCTCTCACACAGAGAGGGAACCAGCTACTCTTTTAGTGAATTGATCTTCTCCTGATGTGTCGTCAGTGTACACAGAAGCACATAGCCTTGAGGAGTGGTAGGGAGGAATCCAGAGCCATTGGGACAGGTAAAAAAAAAAAAGAAAGAAAAATAGCCCTAAAAAAGAAGGCAGGGTCAGAAGAGGAAAGCAGAGGAAAAGCAGTTAGCAGAGACAGCTAAGTAGAGAAATTTGAACAGCAAGGATTTGTCTCATAGACAAAAGAAAATAAAGTGGTTGAGAAATATTTGACTAAGAGTAAAACAAGGCAGCAGTAGAAACCATCGACAAAAATTGTTCTTTAAAGCTAATCTTAAAGAATAAGATAATGATACTTGTTCACGTCACGCGATATAGGGTAACCTGATTTGCTCGAGGCTGGGAAGAGGTGAAGGGAAGAGAGTGCTTCAAGAAACCTAACTCATGGAAGATAGAGAACCTGACATTTTTATGAAGAAAAATATCCTTGACATTATTTTTAAGACTACTTCACTTTTAAAGACTAGCATTGCTATTCTTATTTGAAATATACATAAATTTAATGTCAAATCTTCAAGGGCTGTTTCTTCTCTTGAGACGGCTATCACAGTATGATTTATAGTGGACATTATTGCTATTGCTAAGTTTGGGTACAAATCTCAGAAAAATTAGAACACAAATTTATTATTTTCTTTATACAATATTACTAAGTGAAGGGAATTCCATCTGGTTAAATATTCAAAAAGCCTTAAGATATGCTCTTTCCCAGGATTTCCTGTTTGTTTTACTCATCAGTCTTGCTTACCTGACTACTACCTTATGAAATATAGGAATAGACGACATTAAAAAAAAAAAAAGATAAATCAGAGGATTTATTGGAGAATGGCTTAAACTTGAAGTAGATTTAGGGAGTAAAGGTTACTTTGCAATTTTTCAAACCTATTCAACATATTTCTTTTTTTGGTATGATGTTCTCTATAACAGTGTCTTCCTAGGTGAACAGGCCTTTCCTTCTAGGTTGTTCTGTTATTATATCACTCTTCTTCATTTTTGATTCTCCCACTCAAATTTTGAAAGGTTTTTTGGTAGTTTTCAAGTGTATCATCTTGGCAGACCATTTTTTCTGCATGGGATCAGATCAGTATTTCTCAACATTTTCTTTCTAGTTTCTTCAGGAAACTGCCATCTTGCACTGCTGCACAAAACTTTCTACTCTTAATTATGTTATGTATCTATTATTAATCAAGACAGGTAGGCAGACACAGATATACACACATGTGGGACTGCAAGAGCTTCTCAACTGGAAAAGCTTGTAAAAAAAGACAGCAACTATCAATACCTGCCTCCTTTGACTAATCAATAATCTGTAAGAAATATGGTAGATGTGACATTTTTACAGAAAACACACTGAACTAAACACATACATTTGACCTATTAAGAAAAACGACAACAAAAATATTCATTAGCAATAAACTTTGTAATTCTTTCTTCATTGAGTAAGCAATGGGCTATTTTTGTCATTTTGCAAATGACATTGAAATGGGAAGCTTGTCATTTGCCACTAGATTTTTCTGCTTTGATTAGAAAACAGCAGCTCATTAGCTACTCTTCCTGTATATGTCCCCATCATCACTCTGAAGAATGCCAGCACTTGAAATAGGACAATTATTTTTATTTTTTTTTCCTAACTCAAGTGCATTTCGCCTTTGGACTTTACACAAAATTAATTATAATTTTCCTTTCTAATCTCTAGTACATCATTAGGACTTTGAGACTGGGAATCTGTTTTCTCTAACAAATGGCTAAATGCCAAACACTAGTGGCATTTTAAAATGGAACTGACTAAATGCAGCAAAATGCATTCTCCTTCCCTGGCATTTCCCCTCTGTTTTTCCCTTGTGCTTCTGAGAATGTCCTCTAGAATGACTTTACTTGCATTAACTTTTCTTCTGATTAAGAAGGAAGGAAGTATTTTAATAAAAGCATAGCTTATAGTATACATAGACGCAGAGACACTCATCCACGTGCTCTGGATAGCCAACGATCACTTAGGATTCCCATTCCCAGTCTACCTTAACTTGCACATCTGTTTTTTCACCTTTCACAAGCAATCCAATATAAATGAGCTCTGAAACATTCCCTCAGGGTAGCTAGACATTACAGAAGGCAGTAGAAAAGAATGACAAAGTTGAGGGCTCTTTACAGGGCTCTGCCTTTAGATATTTCTCCTTTATGAAGAATGGGCCACCACCTCAACACTCCTGCTCTGTGAAAAGCTGCTGCACTAATGCATGAAGCTGTGATCCCTGAACTATGCCTTAAATCTTTTTGCTCCCTCCTTTTTGGTGCTGAGAACTTAAGCAAGGAGGAAAAACAGGGATTGTTTAGAGAGGAATTTAGCTCATGGGCCACGATCTTTACGACTAAGAGTCTCTACACACTGAAGGAGAATGACATGATGGAAGGCTCTCGCACTTCACATTTTTTTCTTAAACTCACTAAGGAGCACATTGACACTATTTGCAGCTGCACCAAATGACAAGGAATGTAGCAGCTCCACAGCGTTCAGAAAAGTCCTCCTAAAGGGGTAAAACAGTAGCACACCAGAGCCAAGAAAAGGGACCTAAAAGCTGACACAGGTAGTAGATTTGGATGATCACCTAATATCTATTGATTAGACAAAAGGATAAGTGTAGATTGTGCACGACACTCAAAAAGCAATGGGGTTTAGAAGGGCCAAGGAGTCCTTTAAGCAAATAATTACTTATAAAAGGAATATGCTTCTTTTCATCACCGTATTCCCCCCAAAAGAACACACAATCTGGCCAGATATTGATTCATTATCAATGCCAAGGGCTAAAGTCTTGAATACTTCTAAGCAATTTCTGTGCAGTATCTGTTGACCCTCTGTGTTCTTTACTCTGGTTAATAGAATTAAACCAGAGCGCAATTCAAATAAACTGAAGCAATAAGAAAGGGTTAAGTGGAGCCTGCTAGTCAGTACTAAGTTTTTCTTTGTGCTTTTTTCAGTATTTTTAGTAACTGTGAGTTATTTTATTCAAGAAATCAAAATGGATATATTCAGAAGGAAGTATCAGGGATGTTAAATACAGGAAAGAAAGAAAGCATGAAGAAGGAATAAACAAGGTCTGACAAAGCCACATACATAGCCACTTGTCAATGACAATTAAAACCTAATTATTCCTTATACCAGTACTTTTCTTTCTCAAGGGTATCAAGAGGACTTAGTTTGCATCCTAAACATGAGTTCAAATACAACTTCATATATTCTGTAGGAACAAAGAAGGTATAGACTGTTCAGAAGAATGTGAACAGGGGGCAAAAATAATACCTAGAAGACAAAAAGTGTAAATTAAACGAACAGTAGCCCAAGCGCCACCTTAAATTACACACTGTGAAACCCTGTTTAAGTTAGTATGAATATAAGCCAAGGAAAAAAGCATGGTCATACATACACACATCGTTCAATCTAATTTTGAAAAGTGAAGGCATATTCAAAGTGTGCATACATACTCACTACACCATACATACACAGTTTTCCCTTCAGAAATTTCCACCTGTTAATTTTTTAAATAAAAGAGTTTATCAAAGTTATTGTAGTATACTAGAAAGCTGTTCTGAACAAAACATTCTCCTCTTAGATCACATTGATAAATGCTCTCATTAACCTTAGTCTCAACAAGGTTAATTTAAATGATACCCAACAGCACTGAGTTCTGCCTTACTAAAAGTACGGCGATAAACTAAAATATTGTTATATTCATTAGAAAACAAAGTTTGCCTTTTTAACTAGCAGAATGGATTTATAGTAATACTGTTTTAATGCCCAGGTATTAAAACTGTTAGGTACTACTTGCCTTTTATTGTCACCTTTTTGCTTTATTGTCTCTAACATATTGGAATTCCTAGTTGCTCATTGCTCCTGACCATTATCAGACATATAATATACAGCTTAATTTACATTTTTGAACAGTATGATTGAAATAAAGCATCTAAAAGATGCAGATATGAGAAACAAAAGAAAAATGCAATATTTAATTATTGTTAGCAACTTTACACTATGACCTCATCAAATCCCACTGCAGCTTATAGGACTAAATTTAACGTTAAATAAAATACATATCAATGTTTCTATTGTTTTTAATTGGACAGGATCAGGAACTTGAAGGCTAATTTTAGATTAGATTAGTAGATTCCACCAAAATTTCACTCCTTTCTTTACAATGTGAAGTTGGTCCACTTTTGCTTTTATTTGTATGCTTAAATAAAACTATCTTCAGCCACAATAAGATGTATGACTGGATTAATTCAATTTTCTTTTTTTTTAATTCTTTATGGCTATATCAATAAACGTATTTGCATACAAAACACTTACAGGTACATTGCTGAATCTGAAGGAGCAATGAGTTTAGCTACTTATGTCCTTTTGACTGAATTATAATAATTATCACTTTCCAAACCATGAATTATGCTATCCTTCCTTTCTATAGGTTCTGTCAAGGGCCAATTTAAGACTTACACTTCAAAAGAGAATTCCATATATTAAGATCTATGTTGTGTGATGTTTGTTACTCCTACCCCTTCACATCACCAGTAACCATGATAAACTGTTACGCCAGCTACCAAGTATGTACAACATTGAGGTGCTGCTATTTTACAAAACCAGCCATCTTCAAGATATTCTAAATGGCTCTCCAGATCAGAAATCAGTCAGATGGCTGGTGCACAATGTCTTTTAAGAAACTTCCATGTGTTATTCTCTACCAATTACAACACGTAAATTATAATTAAATCACTGATACAGAGGGGATTTAGTTACCCTTTCAACAAACTGCTAGGATCCAGATCCATAGGTGTTTCAGATCCAAAAGACAAAGTTCTTACTATTACTATTGATCAAAAAATTTAGATGAATAATTAAATCACATCCTTTAAGCCTCTCCAAAGTTTTCACCAGCAAATTGTCAAGGCTCCTAGAAACCACTTCTTGGCATACTTACAGGAATCCCATTTTCAGGCATTTATCTTGCAAACCAAGCTCTCCCAGGAAGCACAAAGGGGCTGCTCTCCCAAGTACGATGCTTCAGATGCACAATCGAACAGAAATTCTCTGCAGACAAACATCATCATCCCTGTTGTCAAAGGGGATGCATGCTCCTCCACCTAGCAAAAGAAACAATCTTTACCTGTCAAAAAAGTTTTCAACAGACAACGTCTTCCTCACTTATGATTTTCATTTTTTAGCTATGTTGTCATTCTTCCTGATGATTTTCTGATCCCCTTCTAGGCTCTAATGCTTCCTAGCCTTAAATCTATTCAGCTGTAGGCACAAGCTATTAGTACAGAAGTCTGCTATGTATTTCCCTTGGTATATTAAGCATGCTGTCCTACAGTCTTTCTAAATATCTGTAAAGATACCGGACAGATTCCAAGTCCTTCAGTTAAAGAATTAGACTGCTGCAAGTAAAACTGAGTGCTTGCATAACATCAGTCCTAAGGAAATGGTGATTATTTGTAGTGAGTGTTCTAGAATCCATTTTTCCTATCATTACTTTATGTGATAAAGATTTGCAACTATCTATTTGCATTCTTGATTTATTTATAATTTGTTTTGGTTGAAGAACCACATCTATGCCTTCTTCACATGCATACGTCTTCCCGCCAAGTAAAAGTCTTTTTGCAGAATGGAACTGAGATGTATCATTGCTAATTTTCCTCATATTTTCATTCACATTCAAGACAACTTTTGTTAGGCTTCAAATACCAATACTATTTCAAAAATGAAACTTACTGATTTAAGAGGCCAGAGTTTAAGTCATATTGAGCTACACAATACTAGGTCAAAACTTCAGATAGGGATTTTGAAGCTATTCTCAAGTACAACTTTACAGATAGCTAACAGATAGTTCACAAGCCATCAAGAAATACCCTTCAGATCTCTCAAAATGCAGTATGATGGTAACCAGGGTTAAGGTCAGCAGGCTGAAGATGCTGTTTAATGCTGTCTCTTATGGTACCTCCTCAGAGTGGACACTTCTGACTTAATGAAAGTTTTGATCATCTCTGAATACTACCCTGCATGAAAGAAGAGGCTATGGTATTCCAGTCCAGACAAATTTTTGTCCTTAGTTGGGCAACAACGATTTACTTGAAATCAAATTTTGATCAAAATAGGATGCGAGACTAAGAAATAAAACAAAATGAGCAAATAGCACATAGGTTCTCAGGCTTGACAATATGATATTTCCCTTTAAGATTCCAGTTGCTTAAATGCCTGCAAAAAATGCTCCTTACTCCAGCCCACTGCATGTATCAAGTTTTAAGCATTCTGTTGTTTTGCAATACATAGGCACAGCAGGCTTCTCCATTGCTAACAGTTAAACTTTTTTTTCCTTCAAGAAGCAATCCTAAATCCTAGGCTACCTTACGTTGCCTGCTCCTGACAGTCTGGCAGCCTCCTAGTAGGAAATTCTCAACACTGCATAAAAATCATTCAAACCAACATTTCATTGCATAAAAATCTATTCTAGCCCTCACAAGCCAGTGCTGGCACCTTGGACAGAAAGTAACCTCTTCTGTTGTCCTGTGCCCTTTTTTTTGCTGCTTCCCTCCAAACTAGAGCAATTCCACTATTATAAAATGTAGCAACATGGATCCTTATATAGAGATCTATAGTATTCTGTGTAGGTTTACAGAAAATAAGAGTGTCAAGCAGGAAAAGACCAAGGTGAACAGAATAAGGAATAATATAATCATCAATATAGTATGAGATGTTTTTAAAGGTTTCATTTAATGAAATAATCCTCTGTGATTTTTTTAAAATAAGTTCGAACTGTATTTTACATTTGCCATTGACAAAGAGAAAATTGGCTTGCTTTCTACATTAATGACTTTTGCTGACATTACTGTCTAGATTATTAAAATCTGTACTTGGATAGCAGCTTGATTCCTATTTTGTTATGTATTCTACCAATATAATGTACACAAACATCTCTTACTGCAAGTGCATGACTAATTAAGCAAAAATACATGGATTTCAATATATTATGTAATTAGCTGTGCAAGTCTGTAGTTATGATCAATAAGCAATTTGAGTAATCATTCATCTGTGCATTGAAATACAGTAAATACAGAGACGATTTCAAGTCCTTTTTCTACACATGTACAGACAGAAAGGTTCGGCCTTTCAGTAATATTGTCTTCAGATTTCCACTGCTTAATATGCTTATTAAACAACACAGTGACTGACAATACAATAATGACTAGAAAGAAGCCAAGGTCAAAAATCTACAGATCTTCATTCCCCATTCCCTTCCTCTTTCCTTCCTATTGTGTGACGAGTTACTATTTATTTTCACTCTTGAAATGCAGAAGTAAAAGCATCCACAAAAACATGGGTCTGCATTCCTTTTGTATAGGAGGCTTTGTCTCAGGAAAGAGAAAGAAAATGTAACATTGGTACAGGTTCAATTGTTAACCGATTCTAAAAATACATTCACAAAATTAAGAAAAAGCTTTTAAACTAAAATAAATGGAACAGCTCCAGATAGCAAAACTTAAAACTAAGCACCGGTCTGTGTCCAACTGTGAGCCAACTGGTGAGTTCAAGTATCAGTTCAGTATCCTATACGTGTAAACTTTTTTTTAAAATATAGAATCAATTCCAGAAAAAAGCCTAAGTCCATTTGGTTAACTATATACCTTACAAACTGTTATGTGGTTCTGAGCTTTGTGTCTTCTTTAGGATTATGAAGTTGACATAATCACATTTAGTGAAAACAATTTATTTAGACTAGATTTTGAGCCCCAATAGAAATACATCATCAATGATGTACTGAAAACGTCTGAAACAAGATAAGCACATCATTATCTGATCACTGATGTCAACATCATTTGAGCAAATTCAAATTATACGCAGTAAATGATCTAGGTGAGTCTGTTCTTCAGATAATATCTTTGAGAGAATTGAGTTAATGAAGTCCTGGATGGTCTTAAAGTCAACAAACACAGCATCCCTTTCACAATGATATATTCTGAGACTTATTGATTAACTCTCTTACTGTGAACACTCGTGGCTCATTTTTCTACATGGCTAAATAAATTATGCATGCAGATGACTGCATACGTGCGAGTGCTGCACACAACAGAAGCGCTCAGGCTATCAAGAAGGAAAAGTATCTGTACATTTTACATTTTATAAGCATAACATAGAAGAGGTTTATTAAGAGTAAGAAATTAATGGCCTGACAGTGCAGAATTGTTCCCTTCAGTACTGTGTATTTCAGAATGTGTTATGCAACCCAATTATGAAAGTGCTAAGTGATAGAAGTATCATTATTTCCCTTTGGGAGATTAGTCCTCATACTTACCTGACAGGAACTGCTTTTATCCCTCACATTAAACCTATCTTCCCTCCTCTTCTTAACTATGTTCAGTTTTTTATATTTGAGTCTTGAAAAGAACCATTTTCCATCTGTGATTTTATGGTCTTTCAATAATTGTAACCTCTTTCTATAGTTCTCCTTTATTCGCTGTTTGGTCCTATTGTGCAAACTTAATCCCAGACCTCTTTGTGACTGTCGCACCAGTGACTTCACTCTTGGCTGCATGTCACTGTGAGCTGGATAATCCAGGTACCAAAAGCTGCTCTACCTCTACATTTCTTCAAAGCTTAGAGATTGCAAACAAACAAACAAAAAAAATTCATCAGTAGCTCTTCACGGCTTTTTTTTTGCTCTTCTTTCTCTAAGAGAATGAGGAAGGATGTTTGATTTCAATCGAGTAAATAAATCAACTATTTTCCTGTAATGTTTTCATCATCTGTAATTACTTCCATAACTCTGCAACAGAAGCAAAAGGCTTCTTCCTTTGGATATACTGATCAATGTTCTTTTTAATATTAGCTAATTGCATCTCAAGATTTCACTTACTTTCTAATTTCCATTTTACATTTTAACTCCTACAGTTTATACGCTTTTCTACTAGCACTGTTCACTAGAGCTTTTGAGACAAAACTCTTGAACACTTTGCTCTGTATTTTTCCATGTGTTACTACTTAACTATAGGCTTTTTTGCCTTTCTTGCACCTGCCTTGTCCATGTAGGGATATTGTATATGATATAAAAAGCCATTAAAAAAACCCAACCAACCAAACAACCCAAAACACCCTAACTCTTCTTTGTGGGGGAAAATTTAATGATCAGTAAACTAGATTTGAATTCACAGTGCACTATTTCTCACTGATACTTTATTCTCTAAAACAGAGCAGAACAAGGCACAATGCAAAAATTGTTAAGTTAGTAGAGACCTTCTTGAGTAAATTTGTTCCCTATCACAGGACCATCTAGGCTCAGCAGCCATGTCTCCATGAATTATATACATTTTTTTCAATGTTACAAATATGAGCTCACTTCCTGTACTGTGAATCCATACAGACATCGTGTTTGTGTCTCAGGCTCGCAGGGCTAGCACACCTGAAGCCTACAAAAGGTCAGTCTGCAATTGCCAGTGCCAATGGGTTACAGGTCTTCACAAGGAAACTTGCAGCTGCGTGGACTTGTACTATAATTTTAACTAACTAGTAAAATAATTTTGCCCCATAGTGTATCACATACTAATTTCCTGGAGCAGACGATCCTTAACAACTTACAATGTGAAAAACTGATTTATAGCTACCATAGGAACCAACCCCTTTGTAAAATAATACACGTGTAAGGGAATATAACCTCTCTTTTTGTGCAGCAAGCCCTCATTTAAAGTACCAATGCACTGCCTCTCTAAATATATCCTGATGTGAAAGAAGGAATTTGATGGATACAGTCCCCCTGCAACCTATACATCGTCTTCTGCTCCTCTCCTAGGAACCAGAGGCTCCATGGCCAGATAATCAGCCCATCCCCGTGAAAAATGCAGGGCACGGCTTTCCATCTGTTTTAAAAGCAAAAGCAGAGAGCTACAAACCCAAGGGACATTACTGCTGTTTTAGGCATTTCAGGGCACTTGTTATCTCTGGCTTAGGTTTGAATGAGGTTATATTTCTAAACTTAGCACCAGGCATGGTGATTATTTTTCTTGCCACTTAATTGTCCAACAGCAAGGTTGATAGATACAGACTCCTTCAACAGACAGGAGTACATACTACTCTGATTAAGACACCTTATTTTATCAAGTCATGGTGTACTATCATCGTCCTTGACTGCGCTAATGAAAACTGGACAATTCCTACCCACTTCCATTAACTCACATTCCACAGTGTTCAGGTTCAATGTTGTCCAACTATTCTGGTCCCTCAATACAGAGGATTTAATGTCGATTTTTCTCTCAGACTGCTTTTAAGTCTTGTCACTACAGGAGGCAGTAAAAAAATTTCAAGTAGCTAGACAGTTTCCAGTAACTTTAAAGAAAATAACTTAAGTAAAGATCTAACTAAAAACCTTGCCACAAAAATATTTCTAATAAACTTTAACTTTTTTATATATATAGTAACTTCATCTTAACAACTGTATGACAAAGCACCCAGACATCCTACTGATGGACACATTTCCTATCACGGACAATTTCCTTCAACTCCACATCCTCTTTCACCTAGTGGTCTTTGCAATACCAGTCTGAATCTCTTCCTACTGTGCAAAAAAACCCCACCAACCAACATTAATATGTGTGGAAATTTCCAGTTCTCATTTTTAAGCAGCAGAATAAAGCCATATGCAGGAAACATTAACATATTACACCTGAAAGGAGTACTAATGCCACTACTCATGATACTATTACCAAAATAGTCCCACATTTGGATCTGCCTTGTAGAAAGAACATTAATAAGCTGTGTGTTTTTCAAAGACTTGCAAGAACAACTGGTAGTCCTGAAACCAGTACAAAAATATTGATGAAATTTATTACTTATAGAAATGTGATTTTCCACTGCTCAAAGCACTAAAAAAATTAGTTGTAGTTTCTAAAGATTTTTCTCTAATCAGCCAGATGTAATAGGGATAATGTGGAAATAACTAAATTAATACTTTTATTATGGTGAACATCAAAATATCAATCCCTTCTGTTCTTAAAAAAGATAAATTTAAACAGAATGGCCGTAGCATCGACATAATACTGTGCTTATATCATGAAAGACTTAAAATAATGTAGCATATATTTTTCCTCTTTCAAATGCTATGCTTAGAACAGGCCTTTTGCTACACAGATTTTCTAGCTACAGAAAGGGGAGGGGGGAAGTGCCTCTGAAAAGGTACAAAGTTTATTCTCAAACATATTTGACATATTTCACAGGATCACAGAAGGGACCTCTGGAGGGCTATGGTGTACCTGGAGTAGCGTCAGTACTACGGAGTCCCCAGGACTTTACAAATCTGGTCACAGATACAGTTTCTAGCCAAAAACTGCTTTACAGGTGACTCAAGTTTTTGTTTACTTTTTAGTGTAGCACAAAAAGCAATTACTTTGGGGTTATGGTTTTTTTATTTGTCTCCTGCTTCTAAATGCCAGTTCTGCAATTCAATCTGAAATCATGAAGTCAAACACATTATTGCTAATTAGAAGCATCCTGGCATATTAATAGATAATAACTGCTGGTAGGTTGATATCATAATTTTACTGCAGAAGTGCAGTGGGAACCCAAACAAAATTAAGGTTTCCTTGTGCCCCGAAACACGTAAAAAGCAGGCTGGATCCAGCTGCTATTTAGAAGCAGGATGATGACCTACGTCCCGCGTCACACCAAATGGTGCTCAAGGGTAGGCAAGCGTGTGCAGCAGCACTGTAGTTCTGGCAGTGCCGGTTACAGTCAGTACCAGCAGCTCCCAAAGACCCAAACTGCCCGGGTGGTGATGTGCAAGGGCAGTTCCCACCTCAGCTCGTGGAAGGCAACGCTCAGCAACTTGCAGAACCTCCATAGAGTCTCCAAGGATCTTCTGTTAATTCTCTGTCTTTCAGCAGATATATTTCTAGTCTCTAACACTTGGTATAAGAGACGAGGTAATTTCTATGCTTATCCCATGGCCTTATTTACAAAGGTGTCACAAACAGCCGATTATCTAGATAGAGTGGACAGATACACAGGCACAGCAGCATGGCATCATTTGAAAATATGCACTGCGGCCGGGGACAGAGGTCTCCCCTCCTCAGAAATTCCTTCTCCACTGTGTAAGGTTGCAAACCATATTTTCTCTCAAACTCCAGTTTACTGATGCCTTTACAAAACCTCACATTTGTACTCTACAGGCTTCAAACTAATCTGGAGTTCCTTTAGGTAAGCCAAAAGATTAGATCAAAAAGCTCTATGTTCGAGTGGTTCAGGATTAACTAATATTTTATCTTAAGAAGTTCTAGTTTTATTTCAAATCTGTGCTAATAGCAGTTACTAGCCAGTTACTATCTTAAACAGTTTCGAACTTAAAACTTTTATAAATATTTTGTGAAAGGTCTTTACTGCTCCTTATAATAAAAAAGAAAGTTTGTAAAGAAGAAATGAACTGTACACTAGGCAAGGATTTCAAGCTGCCCAGACATTATCAGCTGTTATTTTTTTCCTTTTAAATGACAGATAATTGTTAGTGGTTTATTTAGCTTTTTGTAAGTAGCATAAATCAGAACAATATGAATTTCATCAATTTTGAGCTGGCAAGAGCTCACTTCTCTTCAGCAATTATAAATTCACAAAACTTTTATTTTAGGGCCCCAACACTGTCTCCAAGTTTAGAAGCAAACCAGAACAATAACTGTATCTGTTCCATGTTTCCAGTCATAGCCAAGCATCAATACACAAACTTGCACTTTCTTCATCAATAACCAGAAAAATCAGTAAATCACCCACAAACAGAACAGAACAGTAAACTTGATCTGATCTGCTCTTACTGTCCTTGTCCAGTATGTTGATATCTCTGGTCCAAACTTTCAGTGTCAGAAACTTTTCAACATAACCAGTTAGTAGGTAAGATGTCACTCATTATCATTATAAAGCTTTTTCTTTCTTTTTTTTTTTTTTAAAGAATTGCTTAGCAAAATATATAATACCAGAGTTTTGTTTTGTTTTGTTGTGTTTTAAAAAATAAGTAGAGCACAAATAACTCCCATGAAAACTGATACGACGGTGGGATTTATTAGCATCCTATGGCAAGAGAGCAGGAACTTTAAATGTTTATAAGCCTACGCTTGCTGGAACTTCTCCATGAAGAGTGGGTGTCAGCTGTGTAGAAAGAGACAAATTAGGAAGGTTCTGTTCTGCCCTTGATGTGTGCGCAGACTTTAACTTCAATTAGTGTCATTAATCAAGAGGAGAATCAGCTCCCAAGCCTACCGTAATTTGATGTTGGTGTCTCATCAGGCACCCCATACACTGAGAAAAGACACACCCAAACGCTGACAATGACGTATCGCCTTGCTGTTAGCTCAGTCATATGCCATATGCTTAAACTGAGAGATAGCTGACAACTAAGACAGGACATCAATTATCGTCATCCAGCCACGTACCAAAACGCACATGGGTTCATCCCAGCTTCCCTGTCATATCGCTACATGAACTCATTAAGCGTTCTGTATTTAAAGCCCTTGGTTTTCTCTAGAAACCGTAATTAATCTAATTGTGGTTGACACAAAGGCTCCGGTCAGGCCAGGATGGAGCCCGCAAGGACTAGTACAGTTAAAGCTGCCACCACCATAACCAGCGGTCTGAAGCCACTCCACGGAAAGCTGCTTCTGCAACTGGCACCTGTTGGGATTTAAATGGGGATTTAAAGACATACTTTGACTTTCTAACTCCTTCCATAAATAAATGTGAGAAACAGATGATCTAAAAATTGTTTTACTGTCTTGCATGAGGATGAGTGTTCATTCTGTCTGAAGTCTTTAGCTGCGGCTGGGGAGACGTGCAGAACCCATCCCACGCAAACCACCACATCGCGGGCTGACGGACTGGGGAGTAGTGCGGTAAACTGAACCCAAAGCTCTTGTTCTGCTCTCGACTGAGAGTGACAGGTTAAAAATTTGCAAACCCCACTCCCAAAGACTGTTTCTCGTGCACGAGGATGGGTGCTTTAAGACTTTTACCCTGAGTACTTCATTATTACTTGCCTTTCTGGAATACATTACTACCATTATTTGAGGATCAGAACTAGAATTAGAAAGAATATTAAACCACATCTCTATTCCTTGTGTTCACTGATGTTTCTAAGACATTAAATCGAGTGAGCATGGAAACTGGAAGTGGCATAGGTGCAAAATAATCATACTTAGAATGCAGAAAAAATAAAATTAAAATATTGTCATGTGAAATAGCTATTATACATTGGAAAAATAAACCTTAGAAAAATCACATGATAAAATATATTTATAAATTTCCTGTATTAGAACAGGAGAACCTATTTCAATGTTTTTGATGATTCTTGAGCTTTGCATTTCAGCATTAGCATTATTTTTCCACATTCAAACACATATATTGTTGCATTAATCTTTAAATCAATCATTATAAAACCTTCAAAATTCATGGTTTTGCTTCTAACCCCCCCCCCAAACCCTCTGCAGCTAAAAGGCTGCTGAACGCCATATGGCAAAAAGGATTTTTTTGTAATTTATAATGGAAAAATATTTTTTCCCTGATGTAGTCTAAACTTTGTCTAGCTTATAGAATGGGATCATTAAATTTAGTAAGTTTTTGGGAAGTTTTAAAGTTTGTAGATTTGTCCTTCAGAACTTGTATCAACTGGTTTTTATAATACAGATTTAAGCAACCTAGGTGAAATAATATGAAAACATATCTTCCACAATAGATAAAAATGCAACTTTCTTTGCACAGTATTTGTATTCTTGCGTAAGGATTTCTTCCTTTTCTTACATACTGAGTAAAATATTGGGATTAAAAGGAACTATTAATAAACTTTTGTAATAAATAAATCTAATTTTAAATCCTGCTTTCAAAAAGACACTTAGCTGTTGATCCTATAAGCAGTATTTATGAACCTGGCTTTAAAAAGTTCTATTGGGTACCTAGTTGCACTTTTGAAATGGAAATTCTTTAGAAATACACTTAGTATGTACAAACAAGACAGGCAGAGAAGTTACTGGATACCACTGACATTGGCAATTGTTGTCTGCATTGTGTGTGAAGTCCCCTTGGCATTCTAATTGTGGGCCGAATTATCTCAGAAGGCCGTGCATTTGCTATGGACTAAATCACAATTATTGCAAAGTGAAGGCAATTACTGCGTAGCAGCTGAGGCTTGGTAACATACGGCCCTGAAGCAACTTCTCTGTGTAACTTAGCCCTAAGTGATATTGAAAATCCATGTGGTTAAGGCTCCTTAAGGGCTTTGAAACTAGGATTAAGTTGCCTAGTAAAAAGTAGATGCTTTTGAAATTTGTAACTTTCAGCAATATTGATGTTTGCTATTACTTTTTGGGTTGCTTTTTCCCTTTTTTTCTTTCTTCAGCTCTCAGTGGTGATCTTATGTACTTGTCAAAGCATAATTTTAAAAATGTTCCCTGACATCTCTACAGAATTTTTCCTGTTTTAATCTTAGGTGGTTTTGTCAGATTTTTTTTTTTTTTTGAAATTAAACTGGAAAAATACTAGATAAAAATGATACAAAACCTATATTAAACTTTGATCATGATTTGAGAGTCAATAGTGACTAGTAATCTAGCCAACATGTTAGGAATTCAAAAGAAATAAAAAGTAAAAATATGCTTTTGTTTGATACCTGTTAAGCATTTTTTCATCTGTCAGCCCTGAAAACTAAGCATGAGATCTCTATCTCACAATAGATTCTTTCTTTTTTATGCCTCATCAGTCCTGGTAATAAAAGAAGACTTGGATTTTACTTTTATTTACTTGGTGGTAGGTTCACTGTTTTTCATTGTGTTTCCTTTTTTTTATTGTCACTCAAATACACTTGTACTACTTACTGAATGGTTACAGAGTTCACAAGTACGCAACATAATATTCAAAGAATGATTTTGAATTACTGATGGAAATATTCTATAAAAGAGAAGTCCACAGGAGAAACAGGGATGTCATTTCTTCAATTCTTTTAAAAATACCCACTTATTCTCAAGGCTTAATTTTTTTGTTAGTTTTTCTTTGTTAACTTTTGCATTCATAAGGAAGCCTGAAGTAAGTTTGCTAGTTTGAAAAGATACTTTTACAGAAGGGTTTTAACAGGGTATTGTTTATATTCTTTTTTATTTTCCTAGCCTTTATTTCATTGCACACATTGAAATACGGTAAGATTGAACTGAATAGGAAGAGTCCACAACTGTCCCTATTTTATATGGAAGTTCATTCTACTATTTCAGCATCTTCCCAAGAAGTCACTCTCTCTTGAGCACAAGTCCTTTTGATAGAAAGTTCAAGGGTCCCTGACACTTATAACTTCGGATTACTTCCTATCTCACAAATATTTGGTGATAACTGAAATTGCCACCTGCGAAAGCTACGCTGCAATGACACTTACAGCTCCAATTTCATAAGATCTTCATGTCTTAGTAAAGTGTATTATTAGGGAAGGAAGATAAGAAAGGCATGCAAAATTCATGATCAGACACGGCACAGGGATTCTTAAAAGACTGAAATCTTAGAAAAGATAGCATGAAAACTTAAGCATCAAATAGCCACACAGGAAATTTAAGAGGTATCTCGGATCCCTCCAAAAGGCCTATAATGTGATATATTACCCTCACTTCTGATCACAGACTCTGCCTTCTCCCCTGTTACGACCTTGCAGATCTCCCACCCCTTCCACATGGTTCCTCTGAGAATCCCAGCTGGCTTTCACCATGTGATGGTTCAGCCCCAGCCGGCAGCTGAGCACCACACGGCCACTCGCTCACTCCTCCCCCTGCAGTGTGGTGGGGAGGAGAATTGGAAGAAAAAGGTAAAACTCGGGGGTTGGAATAAGGATAGTTTAATAGGACAGCAAAGGAAGAGGAAAATAATACTAACAAAAAAATTATACAAAGTGGGTGATACACAATGCAATTTGCTCACCACCCAGAACCTAATGCTCAGCCCATTCCTGAGCATCGATCCCTCCTCCCCGGCCAGCTCCCCCCCTTATATGCTGAGCATGATGTCATATGGTATCACATACTCCTTTGGCTAGTTTGGGTCAGCTGTCCTGGCTGTGTCCCCTCCCAGCTTCTTGCGAAATGAACTCTATCCCAGCTGAAAACCAAGACACACCGACTCATAACAGGGAAAATTGTGTTTGCCTGCTTTATCTCACCAAACAGAGGTAAGGTGCTGAGACTTAGTAAAGCAGGCTACGCAAAGAACCACTTGAATGCAGTTACAAAAGGTCGGCAATGATTTTGAAAGCCAAACACAGAGGAACAAAGAGCTGACTACTTTCTGACGGGCATTTTTAAGTGTCATGCAGATATTGCATAAAGCACAAAAGGTAGCCCTAGAACAAGCTTATTCACTCAATAGTTTAAAAAAAGCAAATACCTTCAGACAAGATCCCAATGGACGGCTCTTGGTGGGGAAGGGGAGATGACCATCTTGCATAGTGTTAGTGCCGTGCTGCCTACACACTAATTTCACTAATTACTAATTCCTGCTAGCTTCCAAATGTGCTGTGTGGAAACACAGTGAAATGCATAGAAAATTTGTAAACACACAGAAAACCTTATCAGGATATGTCTATTTGACAAGATGATTAAATCATCCCACTTTCAGGTAACTTTGTCCTAGTTTTGTATCAAAATTTTCATATCAACAGCTGCTTCCTTGCACAAGCTAATATCCCCCAAAATCCTATATATCAGCAAAAAGTTTCACCATAGCTGTGGCTATCAGCAAAACGAGGGATTAATAGTTTACAGTGTAGGTGAGTGAGTGGTAAGAAAGCATATTTGTCGGCCCATGCTCAGCTGTAGGCCTGTGTTAGCCTGAGTAGGCCTATGCCGATATTCAGCAGCGGTAATAGCTGGTGAATAACAGTCTACTATCTGCACAACTTTCAGACATAGTTTGTAGACATATTTCTGTGCTTTAACATCTATACTTTCAGCTGGCTACTGAAAAAAGGTGGATTCTATATTTGAAGATGTATCTTTCAAATCTTGATGTTGTTCTGGTAGATGGCCCAGCTGAGAGCTAGTACAATAGCAAGAAGCTATTTGTAGAACAGATTTTTATTTTTTGTAACAGATTTTAAGTGTCAATTATTAAACAGGAAAATTTTGTAGGAGTCCACATGTGAAATGATTAGAGCATATACCACTAATTAGTCTAATGGCACCCACTATTAAATATTTATAACCATTAAGAAGGCTAAACCATCAACAGCAATATGATTAAGATTCACGGTATTCAGAGTCTAGAGATGAAGAACATTTTCCATCAAAATTAGGTACTCTTGGGCTGTGGACAGGAATAAAGTAGGAAAAGGGAGCGAAAATTTGTGACTAGGAAGGCTCAAAGAAGAATTTTACTTTGTATTCTGGTATTATTTCTATGAAGATGAAGTCAGCAAGTGATTTTTAAAAGCAGTTAAAAGTTTAGGCACCTTGTAAGAGAAGAAAAAAAATCCAGTAAAATGGTCAAGAATTAATAGTACTTTATCATCACATATGTGCTAGTTTGAAAGATCACATTTGTTTGAAATCTCTTAAAGAATTACTTAGCCTTAGCTGTGTATTTAGAATCCATTGTGATTTCAAAGGTGATGAGGTGAAAAAGGGCATAGGTCAATCTAAAGTTGAAAATGAAAAAATGGAGTGGTGTCATCATATATAGCCATTTCATTTAATACAAACTGCATTCAACTGGTGTAAGATTGATTAACCAGATGCTGCTGGTATAAACACATTTTGGATACTAAATTCCATCTTCATTCATTAAATAGAAAAATCACACGTTCCCTGATCAATAGTTTGCAAAGTTAACCCTCTTAAGAACACAAGTCTTTGCTGATGCATTTTGACAGGCTAATGCTAGTAAGAAAATTATACACAGTACATAACCTTTATACGTAAATCCTGGTACCATCCCCCTGTGTCCAAGTAGGGATCACACAGAGCCTCCTGCGTTTCAGCTTGCGCCCACTGTCACTGGGCGCCACTAAAAAGAGCCTGGCTCTGTCTTTACACTCTCACTAGATCCATCAAAATAAGCCTTTTAACTGGCCTCAGTGGATTTGGATTCATACCGAAAGAGGAAATATCCTGTATCTTTCTCTATGATGTGGCACATGCTAATGTCTACCATATTCAACAAATAACATCACAACAAGTTTTAATATTTCTCAAGACCATCACTGGACAAAGTGATAGACAAAAAATTTGAGTGCTTAATGGTAATGCTGACTTCAGTGTTAAAAAAAAAAGTATTTAAAAATGTAATTGATATTCATCACATTTTTTGCTTTAGCGCACTTTATGTGCCTAATTCCCCATTTGTATGTGGGCATTCTAAGCAAGTACTTGGAATGACTATTTTTCATTATCTGTGTATCAATTAGCATTTTGATCTAGTTAACCAACACGCACAGATTTAAAAAAAATCAGCCACATAATTTCTTAGTAAGAAATACAAAGCAAAAAAGACCTTTTGCTTTATTTTTCATGCAATATTTGTGAGAAAAGCTTAGTTTCCCTTCTAAAATTCTCCATGGTCAGTGGCACTGCAAATAAGCCTGCTAATATGTTTTGCCTTCTCAAGTATTACATCTGTTCAACAGATTTAAAAATATGTAACTCCACATGCTCATTATCTTCTTCAGTTTCGTAAGGAGGCTGTCAACCTTGTCAATTATATTACTTCACAGACTTCCCTTTTATTTTTTCCTCCCATGTTTTCTACCCTTTCTGATCATGATCTACAGACGTTTTCTCTATACCCTCATTTTGTCTTCAAATAGCCTTTTTTTGAAAGAATCTCCCCTTTACTTTTTCATCAGACTTTGTAGCGCACAGGTAGTATAACTTCATTATTCCAGTGTTGCTTTCCATCTTTTATGGATTCAATTTCACTATGTATTATATTCTGCAGAGCTATTGTCCTCTTCACCTCCTCAGTTCATCCTTCTGTTCTGTCTTTTTTTACCTGTAAGCCCCTTCTTCCTACTGTGACCTTTCCCAGTCCTTTGAAATCTCCTCAGTTTGTGCCTGTCCTTCAAGTCACGCTGCTACCCTTCAAAATAATTTTGCTGACTGCAGCCTGGACCTCTGTTTGAAGATTTTATTTTAAACTGCTTTTCAGACATATTCTAACTGGAAACAACCCGGGGAAAAAAAATCAACTATCTTTTAATCTGAGAACCTACCAAACCAGGGAAGCAATGCCATGCCGTTCAGGCCTCTGATTGCTACCAAAGAAGTGCTGCTTTCTCTGGAGAGTTTCAATAGTCAGAAGGTAAAAGTGCTGAATTTCACTGGAAAGGAGACTGGAGAGGGAAGAAACAAGGATATCAAGTAACTTACTTAAAACATACCTATTTAATCAATGTTCTACTTCATATTTTCACACAATCCGAGGTGAAGGTTTTCAATGACTTCGGAAAAATCTGTATGTAACCTTACTGAAGAAGAGATGTAATAAATCACGGGTTTACAATTTTAGGCGCTACATGTAGATTAAGCAAGTTTGATTTTTAAGCTTTGATTCTATCAGATAATCTTAGATGTAGTTATGCAATCAACTTAGCCGTATTTTATGGGATGTCATGCCACTTTTCTGGGACACAAACTTCATGCTGAACCTACCAGTACTCACCAAATGCTTGCAAATAAGCAAACTTTCTTAAAGGCTGTCAGCCATATTTTGTCACTTCTTATTTTCATTTCATGCTTATCATTGCAGTCTGAGCTGCAAAAATTTACAGGTCAAATACTGAACAAGGAACACGCTTTGTCTCCAGCAACAGTCTGGCAGATCCTACTTCCTCCTGGTGTTCTCCCACTTGCTTCAAAAATCGTATTTTCAATGTACAAAATCTCGTAGATGCCTTGATACCTCAGGTTTTACTTTGAACAAATTTGCTCCTTCCTCATCTTCTACAGTACAAGACCAATCTAGCATCAAATGAATAAAGTATAAGAGCAGGAAATAGAAAAATCAATCTCAAATACGCTGCAAGTTTTTGGAGAATACAAAACATTGGTCTAATACACATCTAAACAGAAATCACATTTAATAATAACTGTTCTGTTTCTTTCATCATTGATTTTACACTAGAAGATGCCAACTCAAGTGTTCATTTGCGTAGTATACCAACAGTACAAATAGCAAAGTTGTCCGAATGAGTACAAAACCTCAACTTTATTTTCCTTCATTAGCCTTCAGCTTTTGGACTTGCTTTCTTACTAGTTTTTATCGCGTTCTTTTCAAGTCCTTTTCAGGAATGTTTATGAACTGTTTCTTTGTAATTAAGAGCTATGTGCATACCCCCGTGACTCTTGCACATTTTCAGCCACTCTTAATATTCCTAGGAAGCCACAGTCTGGTGGCACAGAAGCTGACAACAGTTGGAACTAGGCTTTTGAAATTAATGAAAGCTATGCCGCTTCATGGTGGAATCATTATTCAGGGCTAGGGACTTCTCTAATACAAGAAATATCTTAAAAGCCATACTAAACAAACACTTTCTTACATCCTTAAGGATTCATTTTTAGAGTATCACTAAAAAGAAAGATAAAATATTAATGAATAGCTATCATATTCTTAAGTTACAGTTATTTTCAAGTACTTGTTTTAAGCATTAATTGACAAAACAGCGTCATGTCATAATTGGCTCTAGTAGTTTAATGCTAAGATAGGAAGAGGCTTCAGAGTAATGGTGCTAACTTCTAAAAAGCTCCGCCAGGCCCCTTTGTTAACAAAGATGAAATTTCAATTCACAAAGAACATGATTTCAATACACATGCAGTGATAATCCAGGTAAAAAGAGACCTATTCAACTCGATCTATTGAAGCTGCAAAGTGCGTTGAAGAGTTCTAACACAGTTGATTCCTTTTTCGTGAAGGAATAACTAGGAAAATGGAACCCTGCATTAAGAACTTTTTTAAGGCATTATATGGAATTTTTTTTGTTTTCTTTCAAGACTTCATATCCTGTATCATATATTTCAGTGCAGTTAACATCTTTTCTAAATGAAAAGGAATTGCTTCCCCTTTTTGAAAGTTTTAAGCTGTACAGCATTGTTAGGCCTCAGCTAAAAATTAATATAAGTTAAGCTACACATTTAAGTCAAATATCATTAAAGGAAACTTAATATGGCATATTCAGGAACATAAATATCTCAAAACCAGCTTGAAAGCTGTTTCACATTGCAAATGTTTTGTGACCTTTTGAATCCTATTTACTTCTTTAACCTGCTTAAGATATACACACAAAAAAGAGAAGTACTCTAGTGTAGTCTGTAGTCAATAGGAGTGTCTCAACTCCTTTCTCTTGAGTGATCCCAGAGAGCAAGCAGCAGTCTGTAGAAACCCTGTCTCTTTAACGGTGATGCTATAGAGAGGAACCAGAGCAAACCCTGTTTGGTGAATACCTAATGTATCACCTCTGTTTAGGCTGCTCAGAGCAATGGGACAGCACAGCATATAGGACACAGACTGTCACACAGGATAGCTTACAAAACAAGGTTATTGCAATCAGTTTGGTCTCAGCAGCTGAGCTCAGCACACACAACGATTTAGAAGGATCTGTATTTGAAAAGGCTTGCTGGTAAAAACATTGAGTTTACCCTATCCTCGCTTTCCACTGTTGTGAATAGTCAAGGTAACGTGTAGAAAGTTGTTTGTAAGAAAGTCTAAGAATACTCATTGCTTAATTATTCATCCTCTTTCCCAAATAAGATATACAGAAACAATAAGGCTCATGAGAAGACTTGGGTGCCTAAATCAAGGCAGATGAAGCCCAAAGACCACGAGCTGTTCCCTAAGTCCACACCCAACCACTCACCCACATTTTCATTAGATCCAAGTGGATCTAGACATAATGGACTTATTCAGGAAGTACATTGTACTATCACCTAACAAACAGTCTAGCAGATTTAAGAGAAACAACAATAGCCATAGAAAGAGTCCCTAAAATTAATGGCAGAATTCCTATTACTAGAAATTAAATTACTATCTTTTGTATGGGAAGATAAAAGCCGAAAAATGAAAGTGGTCTTCAACTCTTCAAGAGGTATTTCAGTATCTCACCAAGAAAAAAAAAAGAAGCATAAACAAGTTTAATAAGTGAAATATATAAATCAATGTAAACATTTTAACAACCAACACAAATAACTGTGGATATTATCAATAAAGTAAGAAAGTATAATTGAAGCCTATCTCTTAATACGAATCTCAGTGTCTTGTAAACCAACCCTGCTATTTCCAGTCCAGTGAACAAAATTTTTCATTATTTTATAATGTGACTGATAAAATTTTACACTGTATGCAAGTATGTAACATTTCGCTTGAAAGAATTCTGAAAAAATGGGAAATGACAGATGCTAAAGTTTCTTGCTAGATTCACCTAGAATCTTTTATATATACCAGTTACATCATTAGTTACTAGTGTACTTCTGAAAATTGTTAGTCATTAACCATTTATTATAATTTTTAAAGGCATGAATAAATGAAACTTTAATTGAAGTCTAACCCTTAAATATCAGTGAATAATTTAATTTTCTTTCAACTAATAATGTAAAATAAGCTATTTCTCTAGAATATTATTACTTTTGCTTCCTTTTGTCTTACAGTCTACTCTTATTTCTAGCACTTTCAATATCCCTCAATATTCATCAGTAAAAACACTATCAATTTGCTTCATTTCAGATGCAAATTTTGCTCTGATGCTCTAATGCATACTGCATCATTGCCTACAAAAAGTCACTTTAATAGAATTTCTTGAAGGAAGTAAGACTTGTTCTTTCATGTACAACACGGTATTGACTCAGCATCTTAGAATAGAATTGTTATATATTTCTCTTTATGACTGGGAAGGCGAGTTGTGTGTTTATGCTGATACATATAAATTATAAAACCATAAATGTTTTTTCTCTTCAGATGAAACATCTTTATATTTGCAGTAAACATTCAATTCAGTTAGTAAAATCCTGACATCACTTTCAGCTACTTTATAAATCTATCTCTGTCAAATGACATTTTTCATACTCTTTTTTACTTATTCTGAATTATTTATGTTAAATTACATCAGGAAGAGATTTAGAATGAATGACAATAAGTTTTCCATGGAATAATCAGACATCTGTTGTTGTTTTTTACTCAAAGGCATTTTTCTAACCTCAGCTTTTTAAAAATCCTGGTCCGTTTTTCTACAATGAAGAAACGACACAAGTTGTGTTCCAGAGAAGATTTTTTTACCCACAGAAACATAGATTGAGATGTGAATATATTATTCTGATATTACAGTTCAATGAATTCAGAACATAACTAAAAGGATTTTCCTTCTTCCTCTGTGGATTGTGTTTGAAAATGTGTGTTGGAGAAAGGCTGGCCATAGCTGCTAAAGCAGAGGACAGTCAATTTAAGCATCATTATTCTGTAATCTTTTCTCTTTTTTTGCTGCTTGTCATTGCAGCCCTTCAAGCTTGAGTTTATTTTCAGTGACTTCTCTTCCCCATCACCTACAACTGAGTACATCATCACCCAATCTCAACCAAGTATAAAGCGTCTTGAGGTAAACCATATTTGCTTGGGTTTAGCTTCTTTTCCCAAGGAAAATGTAGATAGCCTCCAGGTCACTTTCTCAGTACAGAAAGTGTACATATTTGTATGCATAATTGATATGGTGGGAGAAAGAGAGGAACAGATTCTTAAGAGAATTCATGTAATCTAATCACATTTTCTTGGGAAGTTTCAAAAAAATATATATGTAAGCTATCTCCAGTCCTTGTGCCCTTCCCCTTTCACTTCTCGCTGACACACACTGGAAGTACAATGTTTTTCAGCCTCATTTTGGATGTGAAAAATATTTGTATTGTATCCAAAAATATACGCCAACATACAATAAATATTTACCCAGTTTGCACAGTAGGATATACTTGTAATGCAATGCAGATTTTGTTTATTAAAGGTCATCTTCTTTCCCCTAGACTGACCCCTACTCCTCTCTGGGAACTGGCTCTGCAGAACTGACTAACCGTGAAATCCATACCAAATCAAGCACAGATAACATTTTCAGAAAGGCAAGCAAATATAAACATTTCTTCTTAAACACATTAGGACCTACATTTCATAACTGAAAACAGGTATCAGAATTGACAAACTTTTTTTTTTTTTTTTAAAAAAAAACCCCGAAGTCCGCATTTGGTAATCTCTAAGCTACAAACACTTGCCATCTAAGTATTAGTAATGGAAAAAAAAAAAGCCTTTTTGATTTTTTTCATGGGGGGTTATTATAGATCAGATGATGATATCTGACAGCAGAAATGTTCCAAATGATGCTGGTACAATTGCTTTGTACCACAGCTAGCTTACACTTCCACCACTTTGTTTTGCCATTATAAAAGTCAGTGGATAGGTTGATGTTTTGCTCATTCTCTGAATGCACTGGAACTCCAGCACAGGAAAAAAAAAACTTCCACAAGACTGAAACATGCTATCTGTGCCTTCTTGGGCTTACTATCCTGGTGGGTTTTGGCACTAAATGTAAAAGAAGAGAAGCTGAAGCCTGTGAGATACACACATGAACTAGGGAGCTCACCTTCGGAGTTGTATTGTGCAAGAATCTAACCCTGGAGTTCTAATCCGAGGAGCTGCCTGCTGGATAGAGGGCCATGGAGATGGACCTTCAATACCATATGATGGTACCTACCCAGTAACCACTCCCTCCCTCCCTCTCTCCACAAACAAAATATATGTAATTTCTTGCTAGTAGGAAGCTTAGATTTCTTTGAAAATAAAAACTACGGGTAATTTTGCATGTAACCATTTCCAGAACTCAGCTATGAAAGAAACATTCAAGAAAAAAAAATAATCAGAAAACCTCAGAACTTGGCGGATACCAAAACATAGACTTGTTAAAGGAAACTCTCTGGTTTCCAGAACGATGGGGATATAAAATTAACTGCTGTAGTATGAGGCACTGGAAAAAACTGTGTTCATGGACTGCATAATTTAAAAGATTGTGCAATTAAAGATCTGTATAATTTTTCATACCATTCTAACTGCATTTCCATAAAACCCATAAACTAGATGGTAGCATATAATTATTAGGCCAGCATTTATGGCTTTACTTATTATAGCACTGTTATTTTCACACCATTATTAACAAACCAACGCGAAGTAAGCATAGCTCTAAGTAGCAGTAAGCATTTGTGTGGCATTCTGCAAAAGTTAAAAAACGCAGTTCAGTTCCCATCAGTGCTAGTCAATACAAGTTTTTGGAGAAGGGTAAGCAAGGCAAAGATCTTTCTTGGGAAAGAAGATGTGTTGGTTTGTGAATTTTTTTTATTTTTAAGAAAAAGAAAACCTGCTGAAGCAGTAAAAGGTATGTAGAAACAAGGTGGAGGAAAGCTTGCAATTTACCATTATTTGTTGATAACACTCAGAGCTTAAGTGGAGGAATGAAAACAAAAGCAAACAGGAAAAAAATAATACAAACATCTGAAGGCATGCTTGCTTGCTCCCAGCAAAAATCACGCAACTTTGTTTGGAATCTTTAAATGTAACAGGCAAGACAGTTACCTCATGACATCTTTTCATGTGCACTTTCATGTTTTCCACTATTTATACCCAATGTTATCTTAAAAAAAGTAGGAAGTAAGAAAATTCTCATTAACTGAGAAGATAAGTCCTCCCAAGCAATATTTGCAAAATGTATTCTTATTTCTATTAGTTTTTTAAAATACTTATGCCGCAGTTTCCCATGCTTCACAGGTAGGAGCTCATTTTTATCTGGATTAAAATTTTCAGGTCTCCACAAGCTAACCTGAATCTGCTCAGCATGGCTGGACAAACGTCCTTGTGTAGGTGCTACGCCAGCCACAGAGCCTTTGGGAATGACTGATTTATGCCCATCAAGTCCTCTCTCATTCCCTTGCACACTAGTTTGAAATAAAATGTGAAAGGGTTAAACAATCACAGTTAATCATAAGCTCAATGCTGTTCTCATCCACATTTAAGACATAAGATGACGGTCTCCACTACCAATCATATTTCATAAACTGACATAAACCAGACAAGGCAGATGTTGCTCTCACCTTCTTCCCTTCTCAGCCATCTTCCCTTACGGCACCACGAAAGGACTATTGCTGCATGACTGCTTTAGAGTACCTGTGGAAAGAATAAAGGGAATTGTAGCAAATAGACGAGGTCTAGCCTGACTGGTGGTACCCCTCCTCCAGGAATTGTTCACCTTCATCAGAAAACACAGAAAGCATGCCAGCCCAAATTTAGGAACCTTTGTGTGATTGTATGTTGTGTACACACGTCCCCAAATCTAGATGCCACCAGCAACGGGTGGCAAATCACTCTGTCACTGAGAACTCAAACAGATCCTCACAACTATAACAGGAGGGAGGGAAGGGGAGGAAGAGTAAAACATTTTTTCCTCTTAGACTGTGGTGCAGTTTTGTAGTGACTTTGCAGTGTTTGTTCCAGCCTAAGGCTTTATTCACTCTCTGTGGATTCTGCAGGTTTTCCTCGAGTAAATACCCCAGCGATACTGATGAACGCCAAGCCCTGTTTGTGTTACATGATCTCACAGATCCCTCTGACTCAGGTCTGTAGCTTTTGGTTCCCAGTGTACATGAGAAATTCTTACCCTTTTAACAGCCTATTTTTAGCTGAAAGACAAGTTGATCTCCTTTTTGTTTGTTTTGGTTTACAAAATAAAAACTCCCTAAAGAGTTACTGCTTCTAACCTGAATTGTGACTGCACTATCTTGCATTTTCTGTGTTTTATTTACTTTGTTGTAGGTATCATTCATTTCCAGAAAGATTCCTATAGAGGAATCGCAGGTTGTTGTCTAGAGCAGTAACACAGGGAATAGCAACTTCCTCTTCCCCCTCCCAATTTTTTAGCCATGTGAAATGTGGACTTTAGTAAGACCAAAATGAGACTAACCTATCTTTTTAGTTCTGGTAGCTTCGATATAGCTTTTTTTCCATGTGTGTCTGAAATTTTAGCTCATCTACACTACCTGAAAAGCATGGTCATTACATTAGGACAGAATAATACATCAGATATAATGATTATTAATAAACCCTGCTTCACTTTCTCCAGATGGACTGACAAAAGCTTTTCATGCAAACTGTACTCAGCTATTTGCAAGGAATTTTTTTGTATTTTTGAAAACAGATATTTTTATTTTTCTGTTAATTTTGGAGGTGGCCAAAGACTTGAAATACTGACCTTATAGTTTTTCATCTTCTCGAGGTTTATGCGGGAGTAACAACATGATTTTGAAGATGGGTTGTCTCACACAAGATGTATTTAATGGCTTTTCTCTCTTGAAGTCTTTCTAGCAGTGGACGGGGCAGTTAGTGTTCGTTACTTGATGGAAAAGAAAATGTGGCTATTTTTCATTGCTATTCTTTATTCATGGTGTGGAAAGATGATCTAACTAGATAAATGGAAGTTTTCTTTGGAAATCTTTGCTATGCTATGTCTAGACTCCTTTAGGTAAATTTGCATGCTTTAGGGCTACAGAAAGAGGTAATTTGTCCTTTCTACCTTCAATGACTGGAATAATCAACCTAAACCACTTTGTACACATAAAGTTGCACCACTGACTATATATTTTAGTATGATCAAACCCTCTAATTAGAGAAGTCCCCCGATCTGTTACTTTTTGATAAACTGCAAATTCTGCTAAAAAAACCAAAGAACACAGTATATGATATTAATGGTTCAAGATAACAGGATAAACCAAGAAACCTGGTTTAATAGAAGAAAAGAGATTATACAGGCTGCTTGGTGATTCAGAAAAATGCTAGCCATAAATACCTTCGCTGTCATGAGTGAGGGAAAGAGTTTATGTGCCTGAAAACCTGCCTGCATGTTTTTCCCCAATTGTATCAGCTCATTTAGTAATTATATTTATTTTCCCTACTAACCTTATGTCTTTTGCAACTGTGGTTTAGACAAAATGATCTACTAACCAAAAATAAACAATCCTATTAAAACCTGACTTCAACTTATACTTTCATAGACTTAAAAAGCTAACTGAGGGCTTCCAAAAGTTATCTTTATACGTTTATGTTAGCACAATTCAGTGTACTGAAAATAATTTAAAATTTCCCTCCTCAGAGTTAACTGAAAGAAAGCCTCACAAGCAGCTGACTATTAAGAAACAGTAAAACAATATTTGATTAAAACTCAACTCTACTGAATTTTTAGTTGCACTTTTACATTTATGTAAATTATTTTGTTGTTGTTTTTTATTAAAAAAATACACCTAAAATAATAACAGGGAAAATGAGTTTGCATGGAAGAGACCAAAAGCAATGGAAGTAAGCAAATAGCATGTGTTATGAACTCTGTATATTCCTCACCCACTTCATTGTATCAATGTATGCTGCAAAAGGAAAAGACAATGAACAAGAAGCAATGGGTAGCAGGGTGAGAATGGAAGTCAAATCTTATTTCTGCCTTGAATTTCAAAAGAAAAATTTAGATCTTACAGTAATAAAAAAAATTATATAGATGCTTCTAAGCCAGAATCAACAATGACATTATTACTGCTTATTCTACACTTGACAGATAATAGCTAGAGATCTTGAAATATAGCTTTGTGGTTATCTTCTACCTTCAGATGCTTTTACCTACATAAAATATCAAGTCTGAAAACTGAACTCTTCCGAAAGATATTTTGCTTTCAGAGGGAAGGTATTGAAACAATTTGAATCAAACTCAGGAGGGAAAGGAGAAAGGTAATCCTACTGTATTTATCTGAACCTGTTGAGAACTTACTGATCACATTTTTAGTTTTCAATTACACATTGCAGGATTAAAGGCAGACAGTAATTTGCTGAAAAAGATATTATATGTGGAGAAAGCTTCTCCTGAGATCTTATTTTATGGCTTAAGAGAAAATAAGGAGGAAAACAAGAAAAATGAATCTGCTAACAACACTATCAGACATATTCTGGACTAGATCTGTGCGTGTATGTGAATTTCATAAGAGTGTAGGGAAACACACGTTTCAAGCCTTGAAAATTTAGGTAGTTTCTCTCAACACTCAGACTTTCTCTGATGTCTCATACTGGGCACTTCTATCTCTTCAGAAACCTTCCGGTCTGCCTTTGAACAAAGTCCCACAGAACTGAATTCAGGAGGAAGAAGATGGATCTTTTTACTTAAACCAAACCAGTCTGATTTTGTTTAAAGTGTCATTTCCAATACAATACACTCATGGTAAGGTAGTTTCCATCAGCCTGGACTGCTCAGAAATAATATTCTGTTGTGCAGTTGTGTTTATTTAAATAGAAATCAGGAGACTAAACTAATTAACTCAAACAACTGACATGCCTAAAAGCAAATCAGTGATTTAAAACTCCGAAGGTGGGAGATTTACTCTTGCCTTTTGAAGTAGCATTTTACATTTAAACTTAAAGAATTAAAAGGTGAGCATGTATTACTTTTCTCAAATTTTTCAGTTTAACTATTCCAATTGTTTCATTTAGGAATTCTGTCACAGATGTCTGAAGCTGTTAATTTATTTATATATTTATTTTTATCTCTACCATGCAGAATAGTCATTTACATAAATCTACTCACTTCTGTATAACACAATTCAGCAGCAAAATGTATTTCTGAAGGGAAGGAAATTATTTTAAATACTTCAATCAGACTGAAAGGCTACTTTTAAAAAGGCAATGAACCTTCTGAAGCAGACACCAGGATTCATGTCACCAAAACTGAATCCACACTCTTAGCACATCATTCCTGATTTGTCTGCCTAATGTGAAAAAAACCCGAGTAGTTATAGTAAAGACTTACTTGGGCAGGGGGGAGGGGGAAGAGTCCGAGTCCTATTTTGATAATCCTGCTTAGAACTGTTTCACAAATTAGTATAGTAACTTCCCTGACAAGCATGTAACACCCTATTGTATGCTATTGGCACAAGTTCAAAGTAGATAGAAGAATAATGAAGACAAAAAAACCCTGAACAAACAAAAAGTAGCTTCAACTGCTTTTCCTAATCCTCCCTTGCAGAAGCAATGGATACGCTGTGAGACTATAAGCAGTAAACTGCTGATCTGCTTGGGGAAAGAAAAACAGCTGCAGAAGAGAACCTGAACACCTGAAGCAGGAGGAATTTATGTACCTCCTCCAGAAAATCATCTTTGTTCATCTCTTTTAGGGTAAGGGGAGCGTGCCAGCGTTGGCTGGGATAGAGTTAATTTTTTTCATAGTAGCCAGTACAGAGCTGTGGTTTGGATTTGTGCTGAAAACAGTGTTGGTGACACAGGGATGTTTTCGTTACTGCTGAGCAGTGCTTACACAGAGCCAAGGCCTCTTCTGCTTCTCACACCACCCCACCAGCGAGTAGGCTGGGGGTGCACAAGGAGTTGGGAGCGGACACATAGCCGGGACAGCTGACCCCAGACTGACCAAAGGGATATTCCACACCATATGGTGTCATGCTCAGCATATAAAGCTGGGGGAAGAAGAAGGAAAGGGGGGCACATTTGGAGTGATGGTGTTTGTCTTCCCAAGTGACAGTTATGCGTGATGGAGCCCTGCTTTCCTGGGGATGGCTGAACACCTGCCTGTCCATGGGAAATGGGGAATGAATTTTTTGTTTTGCTTTGCTTGCATGTGTGGCTTTTGCTTTACTTATTGAACTGTCTTTATCTCAACCCACGAGCTTTCTCACTTTTACTCTTCCAATCCTCTCCCTCAGCCCACCGGGGAGTAAGCGAGTGGCTGCGTGGTACCTGGCTGCCAGCTGGGGTTACACCATGACAGGGGAGTAGGAAAAAGAGAAAAAGATATGATGTGGCCCACTTCAGGAGAGACATCGAGGGCTGTCAGTCTGAGTAAAGGCGAGAATTTCTGGTAATTGTAGGTTGTTCCCTAAGTCTTAGCAAAATAAAGAAAATACAGAGCACATACTTTGCTCTTTATTTCCTCCATGCTGTCATTAAACAATCTTCAATTACCATGTTTTCATCAAGGATTATATAGTATTCTACTTCTTACACACACACACTATATGGGAAAATTATGCATCTAAGAGAGTTCTTCATTTTCACATTATGGCTTAATACCTACTAGGGAAACATGGCAATGCATAGCTTTTAAGAGCCAGTAGTCAGGTATATTTGATCCTCATTTTAATTATGTGTTTAAAGAAATAAGTCTTTCTTCAAATTAATTATTAATATATATTAATTGAAAGGAGCCTACATTATACATGTGTGAACTTACACACATATTATAAACAGCTGCAATTTCCATGTTTACTTAAGAATAGCAGGTGTAGGAAAATGTCATCCTTTTCACATACCTAAGTGTAATTCCAAAATATCTCAGGTTGGTTGCTGTAATCATGCTTCTCAACAGAACAGTGAGTCTACTGTGTCTCATATCAAAACCATTCTGGAAAAAGAAGAAGAGGAGAAAAAAAAAAGGACTGCTTGCCTTTCACCCTCTACTGAACTGAAGTAAAAAGGGGTTTTTTGTCATTTTCTTTCAGTGGCAGAATGGCAGGTGTTCTAAAACAGAAAGTGTGAAAAGAGATACCTACAAAGCACTGTTTTACAATGCGGCATGTGCCATAAAGGAGAGATGTTTGAAATTTGCAGAGCAAAATTACACATCTTTTGTTTCATTATGGACTTAATGTTAAACCAGTTTTTCCAGGCAGCCCTACTCACCACTCTACTCATTTAGTAAACGTCAGAATTACACAAGAGTTTCTCATCTATACTAAAAGGGACAAGTCAAGTAAGGTACTTTTAAAAATGATACTAGCAGATCTTTCTTGTGTTTTTTCTTGTGTTTGTTGTGTTTTTGGAAAGTTAGCTTCTGGAAGAGTAGAAAGAGGCACATCGAATATCAATGTGCTAAGACTATAAAGCTCACAAAGCAATAGTTCTAGTATAAAAATTCATAAATACAGATTGGAACTGAAATACAGCATCTGAATTTTGCTTTGAGAAGTTATTAGTAAAGCAGAAAATGGCAACAAAAAATCCTATCCTTTTCTATTGAATTTTAACAATTCTATTTAGTTGCAAAATCAGGAGGGTATGTATTTTTTAAAAAATCATGTAAATTTAAGGAACAGATGGAGTAGGGAAAGAATGGGACTGGAATCATAAGGAAAAGTTGACATGAACACAGGAAGGGAGCAGCAAGTAGAGGCAGGACAAGGTCAAGAAAATCAGCAGGCAAGAGATGGTAAGAGAGATTTACCAGACAGCAAACGTCTATTCCAGATTTTGGAATTTCATAAGGTTTCGAGAGTCGCATCGTTTCCTCTGTTACTTAAGAAATAGTTTCTTGGTCTCAGTGGAAAAACATGCTGCTTGTTCCTGAGATATTAAGAAGTGCATACAAAGGAGAATACATTACTGGCACCATTTTATTTTACACACAGACTTCTGTGCTGCTAACTGTTGAGAACATTAGTGCAGTCAAGTGCCACATTAGAAACCTCGACTTTATCCCACAAAGTTGCCACTTAATACTAGGTAAGTATATGAATCAAAGTTACCATAACTATGCATTAATTCATTTTTCAGGGTGCTTACTCTGAGGGGTAGAGATTTGGTTGAACTGACTATTCAGTTACGCTGGAAGATGAGGAGAGCAGTTCTTTAAGCATGCAAAATCACCTACTCCAGACAAGTCAGTTTTCTGACTTACCAACTTTTCTACCCAAAATTTTCAATCCAAATTCTCACCATCTCACTTCTATGCCTCTTAAATGAGGGGACATTAATTTGCTTAGAAATTTTCCACTGGAGCTGCTTGCTTGTTGTTCCCTAGCATCAAGTGTCATTTCTAAAACCTTGAAAAACATGTAAGCAGGTGAAATTGATGCTGTTCCTTCAGCCAGGCATGCTTATGTGTGTGCCCAGCCCCACAGGTGAAGCCCCACGGACAACATGCCAGGCTCCCCACCAAGTTCCTCCATTCCTAACGCAGCCACCTGATTCCCCAGAGGCTGGGATCCATGATCCATGCAAAGCTCTACCTCCTGACTTTCACCCTTTATGGCTGTGGAATGATAATGGCAATACTGTATCTGCAAGTATAGTAATGCTGTGTGCCCTGTGCAGGGACTCTGAAAGTGAAAAAGAGAGAGTGATGATCACCTAATTAAAGAATGGAAAGGCCAGTTAAGGTTGGACGGAAAAATCTTCATTCTGGCATTTCATACATTTTAAATGAGTTACTTTGCTATATTAATAACATTGTCATAATATTTTTCCCTGAATGTATATATCTCTATATTAAACATATACATACAAATTATTCTACTTAATAAAAAGACTCTGCTATTATATATAAAATGGAATTCTTTCTGCTGTAACATCAATACAGTGACAGTAAGTGAAAAAAATCTAGGGAAGCAATGAAAACTAGCAGAAGACTGAATTACAATTGTGTTGGGCTAAAGAAACCCTACAAAAAGAAAAGAAAAAGCAAGCTGCGGCATGACAAAAATCAAACCACTGCTGAAACTAATGTCCAGCAAAAAGAGCAAAGCATAAGATACATCAAAAAATCACATTTTTCAATAGCACGCCAGTCTTCAGGATCAGTGAAAACTACCTAATTGACAGATAATTTGATATTCTTGAGGTGAGCTACCTTTAAAATCACAGACAAGATCACTGAATGGAAAGCCAAATCTCAATGGATGAAACACAATAAAAATTGAATCTGATGTACCTAGCTCTCCAATTACCAAGCTAAGTGTTCCAACAAAGGGCATAGGCAGATATGTGACAAGATTCTGTGCGAGACTGGTAATATTATCTTGGGCATTTTAGCTCAAACAGAGAAATAAATGAAACAACGTCCTCAAAAAATAGTATGTATAGCAGAAGAGTTGATAGGATTTTTAGCTGAACAATTTTATACTGAGTTGCTAAAATATGTATCAATGTTAGAAGCTAAATACACAAGACTCTCATATGCCTAGAGCTGAAAAAGCAGAGAAAGCATTAAACAAGCCTGAAGTCAGCTGTTACACTCCTCTTTTTTTTTTTTTTTGCATTTACATGAAATCCATGTAACTTTGGTGGCAAGAGACTGAATACATGTACCATTTCCCTTGATAGATGAATCCATTATCCACTGTTTAGAATCAGTTGCCAGTGAAATATCTGCATCAGTGTATTGAGTTTGGCTGAGATGGAGTTAATTTTCCCCACAGCAGCCCTCACAGAGCTGTGCTGTGTATCGGTAAGGAGCAAGGTGTTGGTAACAACACCCCAGGGTTTTGGCTCCTGAGCAGCGCTGGCACAGCACCACGGCTGTCTCTCTCCAACATTCCCCCTCACCAGCAGGCTGGGGGTGGGCAAGGTCTTGGGAGGGGACACACAGCCAGGACAGCTGGCCCAAACTGACCACAGGGATATTCCATACCATATGATGTCTGCTCAGCAATAAAAGCCAAGGGAGGAAGGCCGGGGCAGGAGGGTATTTGTTATTTATGATGTTGGTCTTCCAGAGCAACGCATACTGAAGCCCTGCTTCCCAGGAAGTGGCCGGACATCGCCTGCTGATGGGAAGTAGAGAATAAATCTTCTGGTTTTGCTTTGCTTCCATGCACAACCTTTGCTTTTGCTTTATTACACTGCTTTTATCTTGACCCACAAGGTTTTTTTCCATCTTATTTTCTCCCTTCCCTGGCCAGCTGAGGAGGGCAGTGATAGAGCAGCTTGGTGGGCACCTGGTGTCCAGCCAAGGTCAACCCACCACAATTAGTGAAGAGTCTCCTATAAAAACATTTTTGAAGTAAGAAAACCAGCTGACCAGATGTTATCTCTAATGAACCAAAATATTGTCTAAATTAAAGTTCTGTAGAAAGCAAACATTCTCATAATAGGAATTCCAGACTTAGTTCCATGAACTTAATGGATCAACAATCTTTTTATTTATTACTTAAACTGAAACTTTGTTTCAATAGGAAATACTGCTTGTCCTTTTGAATGTTTCATGTAAGGCTATATCATCTATGTTAATTTCAGAAAGAACAATTTTTTCTTCATAAATATATAAAAAGCAGTCATGTAATTGAAGCCAAGGTAAAAATCTAAATCCTATGAAGGTGAGTGTTCAGTCCTGTCTGAAATTTGTATTTCATTTAGCAAAACTACCATAAGATTTAGCAGATCTCTTTCACAGCCACTATCTGCTCCAGCTCCCTATTACCCCCCACAAAAATCTGTAATTTTCATGTCTGTTGTATCAGTTATCAGTACACACTCCAAGCACACTAGCCACTGTTGAAATTACTTCATTTAAGAGAAATGTTCAGCCAGAAGCAGCTGCAGGGGTGCAGAAACCACAGGAACAGAATGACTACTTCTTTCAGGGAAACAAATACCTAGCATTTACTTGCTGTGCTACATGGAGGGAAAGAGTAGACATGTAAGGAGATGTCTATTTTCTGTTCACAGGCTCGAGGCTGCCAAAGAAATATGATCAGGACCTTGGCTTTAGTTTCAGTTATGGTTTAATCTCCCTACAGCAAAGTTGGCATAGAATGGCTTTTATTTTTAGATGTTGGGAAATATTGCTAAGCATTCTAACAAAGCAATGACAAGTGGCTGTTTTTAAGAAAGCATATTGGTTTGATTTTTTTTTTAAACTTCTCAAGATAAGATAACAAATCTAATCCTCACAGCACCATCATAACGGTCTTCCCTTGCCTCCCCCTCTCCACCCTGACATCAGAAATGAAAAGTGCCAGCACCCAGGTGGTACCAGGCTTTTGGTACTAGGCCACTGCTTCAACAGGTGGACAATCACGTTCATCAGGAAGCAATCCAGGCTTCCACCTGCGAAGAATCATGACCTGCCCTGTTTGAATTAGTGCTGGATACTTCCCAGATGAGTTAGTACAGCTGAAGCCTAATTAAATCATATCCCTTGCATCTTCACTGTGTTCCTGTGTGTCTAGGACAATGAATGAGCACACGTCTTTTAGGGATAGATCTTTTTTTTAAAAAAAAGAAAAAAAAATAATTAAAAGCCTCCTTTTAGATTAACTATCAGTCAGAGCGCAAAGATTTCAGCTCTAGCTGTTGTGATTTGTCTGTCCAAAATGAACCTCTCCAAGGAGGTGTACTCATAACAACCGGCTCTGTCGAAAGTTCCTATTAAGCTGCCGCTAAAGAAAGAAACAACTTCAGAGAAAGAAGCTTTTAGTTCTAGCATCCAGCTTGAGGAAGTTAGGGAAGAACTGCTGAAGGTCAAGGCTTCTAGAAACTTTCATGACAATGCCAAAAAGTGATGTTAAAGGAGAGATCATCCACTAGTGTCTTTACAAGCCACAAAGAAATTCTGCTTTATTTTAGAAGGGTCCTTCTAAGAGCCTTCCAGGCTACTTAGTTAACGGTAAGACAAAAGAAGGTTTCAGGGTGCAGAAGCAAAACCAGGATACGGTTATACAGAGAACGAAAAAGTAATGGACTCTGAAGGAGGAGATGAAGCTAATTCATAGCTAAAATAAATTTCTGCACTTCATCTGTACTTACCTGAGCTGGTCTGTCCCAGAAAAGTCTCATGCTTGTGCACCGCCTTCTTCCTCAGATTACATCTGAACGTGGACTACAAAGTACCATTGCTCCCCACAACAGATAAGCCCTTCTGCAAAGAATCACAGGCCACGCTGTCCATCTGGTACCAATCATAAGACACTATGAGAAGCACAGATAGCATGAGGTAGACACCAGTCCAGGCAAAATGCTAGACCTGCATGAAGCATGCCCTCAGGTGTGCTTTCCATCACAGGTCATTCCCTGTTTCAGCTGAGTTGCCACATAACTGACCTAAGAATTAGCAAACTGTATAGGTGAGATTTGCAAATACATCAGCATAATGTAGCTCCTAACTAGAAAGTGATCAGTACATGGCATTCAGCAGCAAGAAAAAATTGTTTTCTTGAAGGGAGCACTAACAGGAGTGCTAGGACAGGGATGATGGGGCCGGGTGGGTGTGGAAGCCACGGGAGAAGCAGACCCTGGAGAAGGGCTGTCAAAGCAGCAGGAGCTATTGGCACCCGCATCAGCTGATCCATAAGTCCTGAGCACTGCACACACCTCAAGTGCTTCTTCAGACACCCAGGATGGAGGCAGCAAGGAAATCTTGATGGCTCTTGGGAAGAAGAGTCATCTCAGTGGGCTCCATCAGGGAACAGAGGGGGTCTCCCAGACCCACAGGCATTGCCAGCCTGGGAAGCCCCAGGACGGTGGGCAGGGCTTGGCACTAGGACCCTCATACTCGCCAGCAAACAGATTTGGACTGGACAGGCTGCCCAGGTGTGATGAACGTCTGGGTACCTGGCAGCCAGAGCATGTGGAGACATGAGCCCTAATGCTTGGGAGTATGTGGGTGAGGATCAATGAGTCTCATCAGTTTTGTTTTAAAAAGAAATCCCATTCCCCTGCTGTAAAGTCTTTCACTAAGATTTGCTATGTTGTTACTGATGCTGCAAGGTTAAGTGCTATGTTTGAGCCATAAACTGTTTCCACAGGCAGTTTTGAGCTGACCACCCTTATAAAGATGGGACCAACACGAGCCAGCCAAGAACTGGTATCTCCAAAAGGTGTGCTGCTCCTGAACAGTCCTGATCTCTGGCAACTGCCTTTTGATTACAGCATCATCATTTGTATTGTCACACAGAAGTATACGTCCATGGCAATTCATATTTTAGCTAGAAAGATGAAGGGAGAAAAGCTCACATTTTTAAAATCTGCCTCAAGAAGCTGCAGCCTGTGAGAAGCATTTGTGGTACCCGGTGTTCCCTTCACAACCATCACAGCAACATGTCTCACAGAAATGCCTGTGTCTGTAGCACAAGTCGCCCATCTTGAGGAAATCTGAGAGAAGGACACTGAGATGAAAACTTTGCAACACTAAAGCTCAAGATGTTTGCTATGGCAAAGCATGCCTTGAGCTGACCAAAGGCAAAGGGTAGTCCTTGGATGAATTCTGACGTTCCCAAGACCATAGATATTATAGGTTCATCAGCTAAATTAAGTCTGTCCGAAGCTACACAGACGCTCAGTACTCAGGAAGCCCTGAGCTAGTAAGTGCTTTGTTGGAAAGTGCTGGAAATTACAGCAAATTGTAGAAGACCAACACCATCTCATCAGAGGTCTGGCCTTCAGAATAAGCAAAACTACCTTCCTTACAGTTTTAAAAAGACACCATATTAAATTGGTTTTGGAGAAAGATTTGGTTTGGGTTAAAAAATAAAAAAATATTTTCTTGCATCATTGTCATTTAGTCATTTCTAACCCGGCATTAAAAGGTTTCTAAATGATTTTCTTTCTAAGCCAAGAGATATAAAGTCAAAACTATAAAGCTTTGGTTCTCCAGTTTCAGGCCTTCAGGGAGCCTTTGCGGTTACTCTTTTCCCAGAAGTACGGCTGCTCAGTCTTTTTACTCCACAGAAAGGCAAGAAAAAAATTGTCTTTAATATGACAATTTATGAGTCTGTCCTTTAATTCTTTGTAAGTTCAAGTCATAGCTCCTTGTAACCTTGCTCTTCCTTATTAGTGTTTGTGTGCATACACATATTTCTAACGTGTTTTGTTATATGTAATTTACTTCTATTTGACATTTTACTGTAGAAAGTGTTAAAAAACCTAATTAAAAAGGTTCTAAAAATTCATTGTTGTCATCTGGAAAACAGTAATGCAATCTCTATTTAGAGCGCACATTCTTAATAGCAGCAGTTTTGGTACAACAGCTTCTTTGAAGTACCTATAATGTCATGGCAACCTGGTATTTATATTGTATATAAATTCAATTATTTAATAGCTTTGAGTATACTATCTGCAAAACCCTATTAATCATTTTATTAAACAAAAAAAAATCCTTTTGTCTACATATGTACATTTCCAAAATAATTCTTAATTCTGTGTAACTGCCTATAATTAATAGAGAAATACTCTTTTTAACCCTTGATTTAACTTTCTAGCTTTGCTTTTGGTAAGCAATCTAAATATCAGAGCTTTAAAAACAAGCTTGACTGTATTATTTGGGGTGTGGGTATGGTAAGATCCAGAATTGAATACTTGTGCTGTGGTTACTGAATTTTCCAATTACATCAATATTTGCAAAGGAAATGTACTTATAGTAACGGATCCCCTGTAGTCTTTGTATATATTCGGAGTGTCATCCAAGTAGACATACAGCACACAAAGACACACGTGCTGCTTGGATCGCTTGAAAAAAATATAATTCACTACAATGTATTATCAGTGAATCAAGCACAGAACTGGGTTTATGTTTTCATCATATTACAATAGCATCAGAACATACAGTTAAATAATGGTGTGTCTGGATTAAATTCAATGTTCTGGATAAAGTTCATGCACTGATTCTGTTTTCTCTACGAATATAATCCATGACTAAACTGTTTTCTCTGAATGGATCACTTTCCCAGTCCTTACTCTTTTTGCCTCAGAGCAAGCCTCTGCACTTCCCAAAGATTAGGCCTCCTGTGTTGCAGGAACATTTCCACAACATTCCATTTTCTGGAAGTTAAATCTTCCTATTTTCCCCTCACTCTACAGAAAACATGTACTTATATGACTGATTTTGGTGTTTGAATCCACAGATTTGTGTTAAACTACTAAGGAAAAAACCAGGCTGAAATAGGCATGCAGGGGAAAGCAGGTAATCTCGCCTAACCTTTCCGAGATGATACATAAATGCAGATGTATGTGTGAATTTGTCAATGCAACGAGGAACTTATGCTAGGGAAGGCTTTTTCTGAGGAATATCTTGTTCAAATAGCACTCACTCACTCGGACAATACTTCTAGCCAAAATCAAGTTGGAATGGAAACAACTTAAGGAAGAAAACCTGAAATTAATCAGAATAACTCTGAATATTGCGTATGTGTATGCTGCTGCCAGTGTTAAAAAATTTTTTTTGAAACAGCTCTTAAGATGAAAAAATGTCTTCTTTTGCATGTCTGTTTCAATACATTTCTTTTCACATCAGTTTAATATAAATTGATTTTTAGAGCCAAACTCCATCAATAACATTTTCTACATTATTTCCCAAAAGGGCAATGTATGCCACATGCAAGTTAAGAATAACAGTGAGGTATTAAAAAAAAAACCACACAGATTTCAAGTTCAGTCCCAAGGTATATTCAAAACAAACAAGGAGCTTCTTTCTCAGGTGTAGGAATTCCATGTAATTAAAATGTCACTGAACTACATTCAACAAGAGAAAGTGGGGTAGTATGTTTCAGACAACATAGTTATTAAAAAGCAGGTTTTATGAAAAACTTCTTCAGTTATCTGTCTTCTTCTGGGTTTGGGCATCAGAAAATGAACAGAGGTCTGCTTCCTCTAAGCACGGAAAATGTTCCTGATGTAATACTCATGTGAATAATATGATTCACTATAACTCAGTATTATAATTTTGTCATTTGGATAGGCACGAGAGCGCAATATGTGGTGATTAACTCTCATACAGCTATTACTATTACTACATTACATATTTTAATATTTATTCTAAATAATTCTAAAATGTTTTCTTCAAAAAATTTGTACTCTTCGCCTTCTTCCACATGAATATCTCTTGTTTTGACAAATCATCATTTTATATACAAACTGTGTTAGGAATAGTAAGTACTAAGTCAAGTTAGGTAGTTAAAATTATCCTGTATTTTTAACACATTTGTAAAGATTAAAATATATTTTCAGGTGTGAATCTTGCAAAAAAAAAAATTAAAATGTTTTAGTGGTTAGTTTTATTAGTCGAAGCATTTTGGATAGTAAAATAACTCCTAGAAAATCAGTGCTTTTCAAGCAACCAGCAGGTTTGAAAAATTTCAAAGAGAATACTGTCTCCCCTCTGTATATCGCATCAACTTCTATCGTTACTATTTTCTTTCATATGATTAACTTAAGTGCTATTAGAAAGCCATAGCTGCATGAAGTACTACTGACTGCTTTTTGTAAAGTGCATTCTGATTTGTGGATGAAAGTACTGTAGACCATAATCGCAAGGTTTGCTTAGCCAAAAGGTTAGCATCCTTCCAGGAATATGCAGGCATGTTTCAAGGACTTTAAACATGGAAAGTGGTGGATAGGATTTCTTTTGAATGTGGCCCAAAATCTTAATAGTCTTTCTCTCGACTACTACATAGAGAAAAGTGTTTTATTTTTTCTACTACACAAGCATATTTGATATAAAAATGTTTTTATGTTTCAATTTTTTTAAATGAGATCATTCCTATCTGACACTTCCATTTAAAAGCAAGTGAAAGTTCACACAAATAATATTATATACACTCTGATCATTTAATACTCTCCATAGTTATTAAAAAGAATTATTTAAATACAGAATATGCTTGCATTCCTTTGTGAAATATGCAGGAAATTTCAGCAGATTCCAGAGAAGAAAGGACTGCTACTATAGGTAGTGCTTCCTGTATGCAGATAAAATCCAGATAGTTCATGTGCCTACACAGATGCAGACACAGCACTAGCAAGCAAAACAAACATTTTACTTACTAACAACAGTTTAGTGAAATACCTGAACAAACGACTGTACGTTAGCATAAGCTAAAACTCCAGATTATGAAGATGTTCATAAACACCAGATGTTCTCCTGAAGTGTGTGCATTAGCAGAAAAGGTATTGATGAGCTTAAAAGGCTCGGTGAATTAAATTAGAAACAGATACTCAGCATCAAGAGAACTAATGTCTTAATATTCATCTTTCTCATGCCATTCAAAAGAGAAAGCAACAACTAAGAATGCACCGTACCAAAAAACAGGCTAAAATTCTAACAATAAGAAGTTTTCTAAATCATGGTAAAAAATTTATATTCTCATAATATTTATGATACACTTTAGAAGAGACCTCCAAATAATTCTGAAATGCTTTCTTCAGAAATCTTGCACCCCTCAGGAATTATTCAAAATCACCACCTTCCACATGAACATCTCTTGTTTCGACAACTCATCATTTGAAACACGAACTATATTGGGAATAACGTCAGAAAGAAATGAGGAAAATATGGTAACTGGAAAAGAAATTATCCTCAAACAGAAAGATCAAAGGCACTAGCAAAAAGTTACATCTATTACCCTTACATCCTATTACACTGCTAATTCCATTCTTCATCTTCTTGATATTCCGTATCGAGACTATCTACTGATCCCTGGTCCTGGGACATTTCCATCCAACTGCAATGCAATGTTTCAGTAACTACCGTAACCTGCCAAAACTCTGTAACTCAGCCTGATCTCAGTTGCCAAGGAGCTCAGCATCCCCACCATAAATGGTTCAAGTACGGATACAGCTGCAGTTAACGTACTTTTCTGAAGACGGCAACTGCTTCTTTAAACACAGTATCATAAGCCTACGTGCAAAATTCAGGTTAGTCTTACTCTGAGTAACATTCCTTTGCCCTGGACAAAGCCTGGACAAAATTATAAAAGTAATAAATTTAAATATACAGTATCTGAATGGAATTGTAGCCCACAATGACTTTAGCTACTGCTATACTAATCACACTCTTGAAACACAGGTTTTCCACCTTTAACTCTCCTTTAGATACCTCCTGACAGAATCACTTCATCCTATACAATTTGCTGACATACATCATCACAAGGTGCATCTGTTTTATAGACCCACAATAGCTACAGATAAAGTTATAGCTGAATAGTAAAGAGCACTCTGAAAAGCTTTGAATAGAGATCTATTTTAACCTGTAGGCACCGAATAAAGTAACCCTAGTACCCTTACAATGGTTAATTATCTTAATTAAGTCAGACATATCTGCATCACTTAAAAGTTTCAGCCTAGAGGATGCAATACTCCAGACAATCTGTAAAAACGTATGCACGGCTAAACACAATACTCCTGTTTTTTCACCCTGGGAAATACTGCGGTAAATTCACGTATCTGGTCAATAGAGAAAGGTCAACACTTCCTGAGAGCCTCTAAAAAGCAATCCAGACGCTCTAAATAAACTGCTGAGATAAAATGGGAGCCATCAAGATACAATTAGGAAACAGCAGGTTCAGGAACACCGGTAGAATTCAGGCCATTTGAATACAGCTACATTTTCTCTTTTCATTTCAGTACATTTGATCTCTATTTAAAGCTACAATAAAATAGATACAATGACCATGTACATAAATTAATTATGATTGCATTCTTCCAAGTTATTTGATGCAGGATGGTAGGCCGTGATTTTTATCTATAAAAAGGTACTACTCATATATGTATTATGTTGAACAACAACTTTCATGTGACAAGCACCAAGAATGATATATTTTAAAAAGTATATGCTAAATTTAGAGGGCTTTTCTTTGTAAATCCTCAGCTTGTAGTACCAAAGCAATGCATGTTTCTTGAGATTGATCCTTCTTAAACTATTACATGTATGTCTCTACCATGGATGATTACACACAGGGAAAATTTCAGTGGAAGGTACTAAACATATGAAAGGTAAGGCAAGTTACAAGATTTGCCATACAGTAGAAAACGTTTTCAAATAGTTTGGGTTTACTCAATTTCATTCTTTCTTGGTCTGAAGCAGAGGAATTAAGGCATACACACACACACATTTGAAATACGTACTATTTTTTATTTATTAAATGAGCAAATCTAAACAGCATAAGAATTCCACTGTAGATCTACTGCTACATAGCATTAAATGCACCTTACTTAGCAATCACAGTCTCTAGCCTATCTACTATCCAAAAAGGTACCTCAGTTGTCTCCCCTGGAGCAATATGTTTTGTAAGACAAAGAGTGCACACAGTGCTAGATGGACTCACTGGAATGGAGAAAAAAAAAAAAAAGTGTAATCTTCTCTGTGCCAAAAATATAGAGGTTTTTCCTCCCTTATACTTTTGGAGTTTCATTTTAGGTCTGCATGGTTTTCTTTTGCTTAGCATTCTTTCTTCTTTTTTAAACAGGCCTCAAGTTCGTTACTCTCTTTCAAAAAGGCGGCCATTGATTACTTTTTTGTTTAAAAAGTTTTTTAAAAAGCATTGTAATTCAAGTGCAAATAAAGTGAATGACATAGGTCTATTTGATGCCATCTTTTCTCCCTTGCAAGCTGAATTACACAGCACTAACAGAACAGCATCATCAGTAGAAACCTAGCAGACAACAGATTTTGTGTAGTGGACCAGTAAGGGTACAAGAGATTGTCACAAGAGGTCATCAGGAAAATTACTGGGTAGTTCTCCTAAAGCATGCAAAGCAAACACAACAGTCATTATCCCGTAGCCAATGAAGTCAATCTCTGAACCTCAAGCAAAAGGACACAAAAAAAAGACAATTCAGAAAATTGATTTTTTTGTACTCTCACAAGAGGCTACACACCAATATTGTGCCGTGTGTGTTCAGAAAGCTCACCCAAAAGCAGGCGCGTAGTAGCTACCAGAGGAATTGCTTGGCATGATGGGATGTCTCTCATTTTTTTCAGGTGAAAGTTATACACGAAGTCTCAGCAGAGTAGGTCATTCCTCTGATTTTAAGATCGTATTTTATGACAACTGAGTATCCTGGTGCCTAAGGAAGGAAGCCTAGAACTGCTAGGAATATTGCATGGCTTTTCCATGGCTAAGGTTAGATGAGATCAACCCTACCTTTGGGTGTTTGATGCTTCTGAATGTGCATTCAGACATACAACATACCTATGTTCTAGGAGAAAAGCAAAACAGGATATGCCAAGCATGGTGGGACACTTTCAGACTAATCATTTAATTCCACCTCTTTTCAGATGATACGAAAGATTATTTACAAGGCTGAGTAATAGCAGGAAGGCTGCTGCACAAAGCAGAAGCACTGTTACTATCCTTCAGTGGTTAAGTAGATTTGCCAAGACAACATGCTTTGTTACCATCTTAACATTATAACTCATAGCAGATTAGAAAAGACAGCACGCTACATAGCATGGAGGGAAGGGGGGTGAAGGATGAATACACCATGATTGTGCTCCTGTTACAAGTGTTATTAATCCACTGGATAAGCATCAGCACCCACAAGTCCCATCCACTTTTGAGCCGCGTCCATCAAGAGCTGTGATAATTGGGCATTCGTTAGAACAGTTTTCAAGCAAAGCAAACTTAACCTAAAAGAATATATATTTAAAGCAATAGTTTATTCATGAAAATATCTGACAGCACATCTATTGATGAAAGAGCAACTGAGAAAAGATCCCTAAATTCCATTTTATTACATATTGCTACATCCTTTAATTGACTTGACAGTTGCTGTTGCGTGGATTCGAGACAACTATCAATTACAAAGTCTTCACACTCCTGCTAGGCCTACTGATCCTACCAAAGAATCAGTCTCTTCATTAAAATATTGATTGTATTCCAGCAGTTCTAATTTAAAACTTTATTGAAGAGGTTATAAAGAGATTCTGAACATTCAGACACTGACACATACTTCTCAAATATGAGCTAACTAAAAAGAATACAAATATTCATATAATAACATACTCTATAATCTGCTGAAATTCAGTGCCTACGTTATTATTTAGACAAATGACGCACAAATGACAGGAGCATTAATTGACACAAACATTCCTCATTTCTAAAGTGGCTCATTTGGTGGAGCCACTATTAAATATAACTCTATAATGGTTAAATTGGAGGGCATTTCAAGGCAGCAAATTGATCAAAGTGGTTATTTTTTTCTTGCTTCTAACATAAACAGCAAATAATTTTAGCGTGGTGGTGTGCTTGCACGCTTTGTACTTGAAACGTAATACAATGAGGATCTGTATTCTGAGGTAAAATGAGGATCCCTTTTTCTTCCTGACTACAGTTTAAAAACACGAAGATTAATAAATATGTAAAGATATATAAAGATGGTGATCCTACCAGAACTTCTGCACTTACGCTTTCCCCATTTAGATTGCCAATGCGCAACAACAGAAGCCGTATCTATCTGAAAAGCTTTCTGAAGCCCTGGTTGCAAGGCAGTATTCACAGTAGGATTTGCATGTTTTCTTCCAAAAAAATCTTTTCTTCTAATTTTTGACTCATGAATATTTCCATTTGTATAAGATTTCCATCCATACTATGGTCACTAAGGCCAATAGGATTGCAAGGCAAACTTTAATCATATCTAAGCAATGTTACAGATCTGATTTTATGCATTTCTCTAATAAAATCTTACAAATTTCAGTATTCGCAAAGGTAAAAATTGAATGCACCAAGACACTGCTTCCTAATAGAACAAAAGAGACTTCAAGCCATCAGAAGGTGATAATAGGGAAGATAAAATTCACAGTTACCTCAGACATCTGCATTAGCCATAGTGCTTTAATGTGGAAAACTGAAATTTTTCCCCAGCTTGCAAACAACATCAAATATAAAAACAGTATGGATCTAAAACATCAAAGTATGCCTTCTTAAAACCTGGCCTCCTGATACCATTTCTTATTTTGCGTCCCTCACATACACACACATCTGAGATGTGGCCTATATGCATGTGCTTATGCACGGAAGCCTGCAAAAAATCAAATAGATTCTTGACCCCTATCACAAACTTCTATGACATGATAGCTCAGGCCAGACAAAACCAAAACAAATAAAACCCTCCCTGGAAACATAGAAAACACTTTTCCAGGGCTTCCTGAGCCAAGGTAAAAGAAAGTGAACCACCTACACAGAGCCGGTCATCTCTTAGCAGCAAAACCAACGCATTTCCCTTCTCCATTCAAATCTGCCCCTGAACTTTGCTCCATTGCCCGCAGCTACCATGTCCTGGGTATTCCCTTCCTCGAGAAAAATAAGAAATGGGAAAATACTGCCTGACAGTACAGAGGAGAGCTAAGAATTGGGAAAACAGGAGAACGAGTGCAAAATAATCAGGAGGAAAGAGGGCATCAGAAGCGAAGGTCCTCTAACTAAAGGAGGTCCATTTCAAATCAAAACTATCGTAAATTGTTTTCTGTACCTCTACTTGTATAACTTTGTTTTTACGAGTTCTATGACCATAGTGTTGATCAGATTCCTGCCAGTCAAAAAAACCCCTGGCACGTTGGATGTTGATTCCATCTTTTCCTTACCTCTCTAGCATCTCTCCCTGTTTTAGTGAGTACCAAATAATTTCCCTTGGGGAAAGGGAAGTGTTTATCTGAAATAGCTTCACATTTTTATTTATTTTAACAAAACTCTTGCTACTGTTTATAAAAACTCTACAGGTTCTGTGAAACCCCAAATTATATTCCCTCTAGTCTAAAATGATTTGACTTAAAATGCATTTTTCTGATAGTTCTCCAGCTAGCAAACTCTCCTTTTTTTTTTTTTTTTTATTTCCAGATATAGGGACCCAAAAGGGTTTATATTTAACAACAGCTCAATAATTACCTTTTCTAACTTCCTATCTCTCCACTATTGTTTCTGGCATATTAGTTTTCAAGGTCTCAAAGTTCATGGCAGTTTTTTTACAAGAACAGTGATAAAGTGCTTGCATTATAAATAGTAATTTTATTCTCTACTACTGTAGCTGAATACAGTGACACACAGGCTACCTGTTTTCAATATTCCATTGCAAATTCCTTAGGGTTCCGTGTCAGCAGCAGCATATTTAGCAACCTTGAAGAAGCCTTTTCTTTATGTTGATGGTTTTATTTATTTCAAAACCATTCTCATCAGGGTAGCCTCACGACATGCAATGACTCACCGGCAGGAAGATCCAATAGTACTGTAAATGTTCTAAAATTCTCAGCAGCTGCTAAATCAGATTTTAAAAACCTAGCATAGTTTCAAATGCTAGTTGGATACTGTATTTTAACGAGACAAGCACATCACATAATTACTCTGCTTTGAATGTCCTTTGATCTGGGATGTGAGGATCTGAAGGATCTTGCAAACATTAACATTCTAGCTTGCTCTTGCTCAGTTGGTGTTAATTAATTAATTAAATCTTGTTACACTGAGCTACTGCTGTCTCTGATTTAAAATTTGAAGCAGGTGCTTTCTTCTTGCTACAGATTACAACTTTAGGTTATACATATACTTAATTTCAGGTTTATGTGGTTGTATGGAAATACATGGTCTTCCCCAAATCCTCATTTAAAAGAAATATTTCCATCAATATAAATTGCTTATGAAAAAGAAGCAATATCTATTGAAGTTTCTTTGTTTCGGTTAGCAAAATAAAGTATCAATTTTATGCTTGAGCCAAACCTCACAAATGAGACACTATTTAATTTACTTAAAGAGAAAAATATTCTATACTTTTCCTTTTTCCCCTCATACAGTATATAATGGACATAATACACACTATATTGTTAAAACTATCCATCTAAAAAGTTATTTTCATTATACAGATTTAAATTTTGTGATTCAAATACAACTTTGCAACAGTTTTTCCCCAGTATACTGTCTAAAAATATATATATTTGTAGTTTCAACTACAGAACATCAGCTTTTTTATAGTCACTTCCAACCAATAGAAAATTGAGAAATTCTTAAATCCGATGAAATTTTTACACTCAATCAGACCTTCTTAAAATAGCATCTTCTGTAAATATGCATAAGTGGCTAATAGGAAATCTCTTTTTACATGTGTGTCCCCCCCCCCTTTATTACTAAATTTCAGAATTTATCCTTGTTAAGATGTTTCCATAGATTTTCAGATTTTTTAAGACAGTAAACTTTTATTGCTTTTAAGTTAGACAACAAAAAATTTCGGAAGAAATCCATTTGTTGTATTTCCGTTGTTGACGCTTTAAATAAACTACACAGATTAAAAAAATTCTATTTCTTAAATGCTGAATTATTTCTTCTAACCATAGTTAAGTTAGTCGCAAAGCCTTATATGACTAACTATGGGAAATAACTTTACATTGAAATCAGCTACCTGAGTTTCAACTTGTTACAACTCCTTAGGAATGCTTGTTTTTTAATGTAGTATAATTTTTACCAGCTCTATATTTATATCAGAAGTCAGTAATTTTAATACATCCTAAGTCACTGTAACTGGATGGAAAAGGCAGCAGGCAAGAAGGGCTTCAGCTCTATGGAAGGCTTCGTGACTCCTGCACTCATGCAGCAAAGTATAAAACCTGCAGCTAATTTAAATGGATAGAATTGCACAATATCTAAATGAACATATTCTTTGATCAGAAAGTGACGGGCTTTGAATATATTATCCATAGTAACAGTGAGGAAACCATTGCTCTTCCTTATGCTTGATGGGCTGTGCCAGCTAACACGCCTAATTTCACATTCTGAAGCTTTGATGGCTTCCCAAATTAGATACTGTGGAAAAAGCCTTAATTGAGTCAGGTTATTCTGTTCACTCACCTGTTACAAAAAATAAAAATAAATATTGAACTGGCTAGGCAGAGAAAATTCACTAGCCAAGTTTTACCATATATCAGAAATGAATGAGAATGAGTTCTCTCAGCTGTGTTATCTATGTTTAGAAGTTCTTTCATACCAATAATTTTTAGCTACCTCTAGCCCACTAAAAATAAATTAAAACTACATTCACAAGGTTAAAACAGTCTTTACCCCTCAAGAGTTGGTACCCAAATTTAGGAGCACTTAATACTTGCCCTGAATCACAACACAAGTTCTAATTTTGAATATTGAGAATATTACAAAAAGATCTGAATACACACACTACATGTGCACAGGAAATACACAAACTTTGGTTTTACTGAAACTTTGGAATCAATTTGTTTAACAAACCTCATTAAAAAATTCAGATGCACATTTTTAACCATTCCAGGCCTACTTACATATTTGTATTTCTTGTATGGGATATTTGGAATTTGAACAGAAACTGATGAAAACCACAGATGTTAGATGTGCAGTAAGCTATATTTTGGTATAAATCCAGACTTTACGAGAGCTAAAAAACTTGTATATTTAGCTACATTCCTTAATGAATATGAGCTTGGAAATTCTATAGTGTCTATATATAATTGTAAAATTTGCATTTCATTGAAGCAAAATGAACATCACATTAAATTAAGTTTCTGGATTTTTTTTTTATCCAGATATATTTCTTGTACTGTATGTTCACAACACTGGCTTAACCTATGATCACTAGTTTAACATATAATAATTTTGGTGTCATTTGCCCTTCTGAAAACTTCTTAAAATGCATCAACAACATACATTTCCCGTCACGTTTTATATTAATCATCGCTACTGGTAATAAAAACCATCGTATTAATCATTAGAAATTAGTTAAAACTACAAGACTATTTCAGGGGAAAGGACAGGGAACGGATAGAAAGGAAGATTTGGGGTCTTTGACGATAAGGAAGGATAATTAGAGATTATTAACATACTCCAATTTTTCCCCCCTCCAGTGAAATTCTTGTAGAAATAGGTCAACTGAGATTGATTTTGCAGTGGCTTTGAGCTGTTTTCACACCACATGCCCATCTTTTTGAAGGGCAGAAGTACAATCTAAGTGCTAAAAAGTATTTACAGAGGGCAGAGTAAAGTAGATTTTTCAGACATATACAGCTAAGCAAAAGTATTCTATCTGCGCAACTCCAGTACTATATCTGCAGTACCAGGTCAAGGAAGGTTGATCTCCCATCACAAACAGGGTGGAATATCCAATCTCCTAGTAAATATCTCTGCATATAAATAAATTTATTTCTACACTATTTATCCTTGGAAATTTTCTTAGACTTTCAGAAATGTTACAATACTCTCAGAAATTTTCTTAAAGATTTTTAGAAAATTTGTTTCTGCTTTACCCCAATATTTCAGAAAATATCTGAAAAATGAGATGCAAGGATGAAAGAAGAAGTGCAAGTAGACAGTTTAGGCCAGAAGAATTAGACTATTTAGGTCAGAACAACCAACTGCACAGATACAGGGTGAAAACAAGAGTCTAAGAGACAATTTCTTTTCAGGAAATTACCTGTGGGATATAAAGGATTACATGTGAGACACGCTGTCATGAAAAAGGGAGAAACTTTTCTCTGAATGTACAGGCAAAGAGTCTTCAGAACATATGAAGTTATTTCTTTCTGCTTTTCCCAGCTCAGTACTGCTTTCAATTTTGGACATTGCACTTCAAGACTGATACAAACAAATTGGACGGAGTCCAAGAAAAGTACTGGAAATAACCAGAGGTCTAGAAAATAAGATCTCTCTTATAGATTGCACAAACAGGAGTTATTCATAACAAAAGGAAAGAGCAATAGGGAAGATACTGATACTCAAAAATATAAAAAGGCCACAGAGGAAGGGAATATATTATGTTTTCAGTGACTATGGTGAGTGGTTCAAGAACTGAGGAGCTTAAGAAGATTTAAATTAGATGATGAATGGAAAAAAAAAAAAAAAGCCAAAGAAAATTCCCACCTCTAACTTTCAAAACAGATTTCAATTGTCTAAGAACAGAAGATACTTAGCTGGAAAAGTTAGGGAGGACTTCAAGAGCAGGTTGGATTACTATCTGTAATGTATTGCATGCATGTTATTAAAGCTGTTCTGGGATCAAGATGATGACTAGCTAGCGTGTTGAGGTCAACACGCAGTTCCATTTCTTTATGTTTCAAGAGCTTTATAAAAAAACAGGTAACATCCCACAGAGATAAATTCCACTCAGCTCCCACTTCAAAATAATCTATTCCTAAGTAAGATGAACTACACGCAACTGCTTTTCTCTGCAACTGCCTTGAAGAGAGCAAGCAAAACATATTCCTGGTTTCTAAGCAAACAGCATAGAATGACTTTTTTTTTGTGAATTTCAACACATTGTATGTTTTTCATCAGAACATGATGCATATTACAAATTATAACAAGACAGCTCTGTCTGAAATGATGACTAAAACTTGAATATTTGCCACAGTAATTTGCCACACTAAAATTGTTCAGTGATACAGCAGAAAGGAAAAGGCAAACAAACAGAAGATAGAATAAATGTTTTGAAAAGCTTCAGCTATGGTGGAAAGAAGGCCAGGAGCATTATAGAGAGGGGTTTGGAAATTATCTTCTGGGAGCACTCCAGTTGTGACCTTTCTTTCACATAGCTGCCTTACTACACTAGCGCTTAAAGGGCACAGTCAAACTGAAGACAATGAACCTTTTGCCTGATTAAGGACATGAGAAGATTAAAGTAATAATAATTAAAATCAGGGCTCTAATACTTATACACTTCATCTCATTTGGACTAATCAAAGTGGCAGAAGGAAACGCTTGTTCCTGCAGTATCAATGATTAGGTGCATACATAAAGCAATTCTCAAAGTAAATTCTAGTATAAATGTAAAATTTTGACAAGGTAACAGAGATGAGATTAAAAAAATAGGCTCGAATGATCTGTGCAATGCTTGAGCTTGGAAAAATATATACTTCAACACTACTTTAAATATTAATGGTTGATTTGTTCATTACAACTTTATAAGACTAGCTGTAAATATTAACAGAATATTAATAAAAAATTACTCATTACAATCTTTTTGACTTGCATTTTCAAACATTGTTGTTGTATGTAAATATCCCCATTGCGATATAATTTGTGATTGACTCTTTTCAGTTGTATTTGCAGAAAACCTAAGTACCAATAAATAACATGTTTTTCCAACACCAATGGTAGACTACTTAAGAATTCTGTGCATTATTCATGCATCCCATTTTCTTCTAAATCATATTTCATTAGAATGTTATTCTTAGCTCATTTTTTGTTTCAGTAATATAAAGGCACATATGATATGAAGTAACTTTTAGCATTTCTGCTGGAACATCTTGTTCATGTGCTTTAATCTTTTGTGCTTAATAGCCTCATCAGACTATTCTAAATATTGTGTTATCAGCAGAAGCTGTCAAACCTGGATTTAGTTGCACTAGAGTTAGGAAGAGTTTTGCACTGGTAACTGCAGCTTACCTTCCCATAATTTTTAGTGCTAAAAACACGCTCAGATTTCAGATGAAAGTGAGATTGACATTTCTTGATAAAACCAAAACCCTCAAACATTACTTTTCCCAGTAACTGGCTTTAAAATCATCATAAAATCAGAGAGGGGGGAAAAAACCTGCAAAGTTAATAATCTTACACAGTGTTATACAAAGCATTTTGGTTTTCAACATTAAAGCCAAGCTTGAAGGAAAGAATCTGAACAGAGGCAGGTATGTGTCTCACGAACTTTGGCTGGGAACATTTAAATGCCTTCTTGTTTGTAGAAAACACTACGTGGGAGCACCTTGGGACATGGGCCGTGCTCATCCATTGTAATGACACTTGAAGACCCGTCTGTAGATAGACGGCTCTTGGCAACGGATGTAAATTTTACCAGTCCTAAACCAGTCTACCTTCCAGTGGGGAAGGGAAGAGATAAAGATGACAGTGTAGGTTTAAACATATTTGGTTTATAAACATCTTTGCTTCCCCACACCTGAGTTCTAAATTAAGGAAAGCTCAGAGAGAGCTGAAAATCCTACCTGCTACTGTGAGAGGTTGAGTTTTTAATTGAAACCAATAAATCAGAAATACAAAACAATCAAAAATTACCACCTACTCTGAACCATAGAAACACAATGATTTCTTTCCCACAGTTATGCGCTGGCCATTTTAGTTTTAAAAAAAATATCTTTGTTTTCCAAAACTCTCTCTCTAATTTAAACACTATACTAATGATGGTTCTTGTCAAAGAATATTTATTATATAACTTGGGATCTTCTCTACATGGTCTAACTTCAGAGCACTTTCTTATCTTTAACAGCCATCAAAAAATGGTTTAACTTTTATCCAATTTCTTTTACTAGATGAACTTTCCTTGAAGGAGATTTACAGAATAGACACTCTCTCAGTCCAGATCAAGGATGAGTAGAAGTAATTTGGGGATGATAAAGTGTTCTTTGATAGGTTTGCACTTTGTCACCTTTATCTCTTTATCTCTACGATTGTTTAAACTTATCCAGCAACGCCATTTGCAGTGAGCCATAACCAGTATACTTTGCCCTAATTAATTTTGTCATAATCTTACACACTGTTAGCTGACATTTTGTAACTTCCAGCCTTTTGACATAGTGTGCCATAATGAATATAACCTTTAACATGTTACTTCCAGGCTAATGAACAGTACTCACTTCAGTACCTCTTCCTGTTGAACTTGTCAGCAAGAAGATGTAAGCTATGAGAATCCAACTCATCCTACAAAATGTTAAACTAACCAGGTCCATTGTTTATAAAGGACTGACAGACCCTTTTGACATAAGATGCACACTACAACACACTGTATGTAAGTCATAAAGTACAATCTAGAGCTGACAATGCTTAGGCTATTTGGTGTTACACTAGAAAATACCACATATTCTAACAGAAACATCAAGATGTTTGAACTTAGTGTCATTTTTTAAATCATCTCAAACCTCTTTAAGAACAGAATGATGCTATTGCTTCATCCTGTCTTGGAGCATAGCCAAGAAGGAATTTGTCACCTGCACAGCGGCAGACAGCAAGACTCTAATGTGGCAATGGAGATTAAAAAAATATTGTCTTTAGTTTTAAAAGGCAAGAGAGAAAAGAGACAGGAAAATGATAGCAAACTCAGAATCTGCTGAATTAACCAGTTAACTTTCAGCCCTTTCTGAAAGGAATCATGGGGTTTCGATGCAGCATTTCTCATCTGTGTGTGAGTTTCTGGTTGATTCCAAATAGTTCTATCACTGCTTCCCAAAACTACGCATAATACAGCACAGTACAAGAAATTAATGTAGCCTCTGGAAATACAGAAATAACTTAATCTTAATCTTGTAGTACTTCCAAACTGTAAGGATTTCTTTTCTCTTTCAACTCAATAAAACAAATTTCTTTTTCTCTTCCTTAGAAGGAAAGCCAGGTTGGAGTCTTGTGTATATATCTAATAGTACAGGCCTACTGTGGTTTCTATAAGGTACACAATAGATTTTGGGAAATGCGGATGAAATACAAGAATAACTGTAAGAAAACAGTGCTTGAATGCAGATTCCCCAAAGGACTGTCATATAACATTAAAACCGATGTGCTCCTGTGTGATAGCTGAGGGAAAAAAAGCTGAAGGAAAGCAGTACATGGTATGATTCTGATTAATTCATATTGGCTTTCTGGGAGACTCAAAGGCAGACACATACAAAAAAATGCTAAATATGATGACATTAAAGCCTTTAATGAATTCAGGTGGGGAAAAAAAAAAAATCTCAAGGGTTTTTTAAAAGTCTTACTGAATAGAAGTATACTCCCAGCAAAGAATTTGGAGATCTGCCACGGTAGATACGGGTTAGTAAGTCAGAAATTTATTCAGGAGGCAAAGTTAAGCACCTTGAAAGTCAATATGTTAATCCTGAATTCAGTCTTCCCTTTAATAGTCACCTGGGGTGAAGTTCCTGTAAAACTGATATGATAGGAATTGTACAGTTAGACTGACTAACGCTGGGTTTTCCCTACTAGAAGTCTGAAGATACACTACAGAGACTGACATACATTGGGGAGCATTAACCTTGTGGTACAAATATTATTCTTTAGGGAGGCAAGAAAGCAGGAAGAGAATGACTTAATGACTCAGAGTACGCTGAAAAGTCAACAAATGATTAAAAAAAAAAGTTCTCTAAAAGATGATAAATTAAAAACAGTTTGACATACACAGCCAGATAGCTAGAAATGAACTTAAGAGAAAAAAATAATGTTAACAGGAGTAATGGTGAAATGAAGTTCATTTCATATGCACATTTGTGTTGTTAGTAAGAACAATATTTTTCCACACAGAAACTGTTTTTCGCTGATTACCAAAGCACTCTTTCAAGCCCACAAACTACTTAACCCTGCCTTTGGCTTTGGGGGGGGGTGTCTATAAAAGTAACTTTTAATTACTTATGTCACATGAAGCCTCAAACTCATTTCTTTTTACAGACAGTAATAAAGACCATAATTGCATGAATTGAGTATGAGGTTTGAAAAAACTCTCACAGGCGGATTAATTTAACAATGAATTGTTTTTACTGAATTTCTTTTTCTCCTCACATAGGGATTCCCTTGGGAGTCTCGTCAACTGACCTTTGGACATGCAAATAGTTGGAATTTTTGAGGCAGCAGACACTGCTTTACAGTTGCTGCTAACTGTGGTACTGTCCAGGTTGCTTCTGTTATTCTTGTCCACATTAAGATTTTTTTTTAATACAACTTATGAAAGATATTACCAATATCACCAATGTAGCAATAGCCATAGTCCATAAAATAATGGATTCAAACACTTTGCAGAAAAAGTCTCAGAAATTAAAGCAACTATATAGTCGAGGCCGCTGGAATGCGCAGCGTGAATACTGACAGAAGTTACCAAAAGCCACTTTGATCAAAAGTCTATAATGTAATGTTACATTATGCAGTAACAGAAGAGATGCAAGACAGAGAATGCTGGTATGCCAATGCTAGACCAAACCAAAATAATTACATCTTCCCACGATAAGAGTTATAGGGCAAAGCAATGCATTATAAAGTAATGCACAGCCCTGGGAAAACATTGGCCTGGAAATAAATCTAAAAAATCTAATTACTTGTTCTAAGCCTGTAGCACATCCCGCTAAGTAGTGAAAAACATTATAAGGGCACTACCAAATTGAAAATCTTATACTATAGAATTTGTCTTCATTAACACACGTCTATTATTTTGTAACACATATCTAGTCTTTTGCTCATAATACATTTCCCTTTCGCTTCTTCCAGTGCTTCAACAGTATCAGGGTTTTCAATGTTAGACTGGAGTATTTAATTTACTAGATTTTTATATTGTGTACCACAAAAGTAAATTGTTACATTTGCCACATTTAAAACAATTAATTCAGTGACGACCCACTCTACCATGGTGAATTGTCTGACTCTTATTCTTGACCTTCATTTCTTGCCATTTCTATTATAGTAGCATTTTTTCTTGCTGAGATTTTAACACTTACATTTTTCTTAAATTAATAATTACTTCTCATAACTCCTTAACAGTCTGTTCTCTTATCCTCTCTTTCTAGTGCTCCTTCTCACAGCTGAAAAGGCTCTGAAAAATGTTTTTTTTTACCTTTATTCTCTTCTGATGAAAGAAGCAGAATCAAACATTTACACAGAAACTATTAGTTCTTATGCACTGGGTATATTTCATGGAGTTGCACTTTAGCGTGATCACAAATATTTCATTTCTACTTCATGGTGCTAGCTGCATCTCCCTAGGAGCTGGGTGCTTACCCAACATAATATGATGAAGTATTATTATATTTCCTCATCTGGAACCTGACAACTTTTCCTACTACTGAAATGCAGGCTGTGCATTAGAAATCTCTCCAAGGTCCACATGAAGGAAAGAACAAGTGTACAGGTCAAAAAGGCACGCTTTAGGAAACATGGAAAGAATGAGTAGTGTCATAAACAAAATAGGTTTACAACTGCCTCCAAAAACTACTTTGTCAAATCGTCCTCCTCAGGGAAATAACAAAATTAACTACTGCTCTGGACTCAAAAAAATCATTGCACGTCCCCTTAAGAAACAGTTTTCCCAAATGTTTTTTTCTTTTTTTCCAGGAAAGTTCCAGAGTGTCAAGAAAATACACGTTTCCATTCATCAAAAGAACAATAAAATATTTTTGTGAGACCTCACTCTTTCCTCCTGTTAAGTGTTAGCACATATTAAGAACCTTCAATTGAGATGCGAGTTTTAATAGATTTTTATATTAACTTCAGGGCCAAAAATTTCAAAGACAACATCCTAGAGATTTCCTATAGAATGTAAACCAGATTCCATACAGTAAAATACACATTCTTTCGACAGGTAATTTTCTTCATGGCCCAACTACCTTGGCCATATCGCAAACCCTTGTGAATCACCTCATTCTTCGGGGGATAAAAATATTCCTCCAGCAGGTTACAATAGTTAATCTAGTTGCAAGAACAAGCTTAGGTGCATTTTCCTCTAACATTTTTTTCTTTTGTTTTGTTCTTTTAACAAAGCTTGTGCTTTGGAATTTTATTATATTGTACAGGAGAGAGCTGAGGTTACCTGGGTTAAAATTGTAAGTACAGATGTTGTGGCTCCACTGCAGTAGTGTCTAGCCTTATGTACGTATTAAGGAGTCGCTCTCCCAGATACATTTTCTAAGGTCTCACAGAGTAACACTTGACCCTGTCAGGGCTTCTTGACTTTAAGAGGTCTTTAAATTGTATACGGATGTATTTGGCTGATATAAGTAGCAGGACTGGAATGTGACTGGGCAAAATTAAAGAAAAAAGTGCTTTTTCCACATTTTGCCGATGGGAAGTCACAGATACTTAACATTACAAGAATATTAACAAATATTAACTTTTTAAATTTTTTTTTTAAACTGTGAACAATTGTTTAACTTTGTCTCTGTTCAATGACAATTCTCTTCACACTGATCATGAAAGCAGTCCAGTTAAACTTCACGAGGACTGTATATAAAGTTAAGCACTTTTCACCTGGGATAAGTATGGTTTGCTCAAGGTCATACAAAATCTATTAACAAAGGTGGCATTTTGAGACTGCTAGTTAAAATCTACTGCCTTAAGCATCAGCTCTTCTTTTATTTAAATAGCGTTTTCATCCATACACTCTTGTGACTACTGAGAGCTAATTGACCTAGACCTTCCTACCCTAGGAAGAAGGCAGGAAAGTAGAATTCAAAATGCAGGCTCTGTCTTTTAATTATAAGTGTGTGTGTGTATATAAATACATACATATATACATATTCATGTGCCCCGTGCATAGTTATGGTGCTCTAACACTCCAGCCAAGGTATATTCAAGTCTCTTGCTTCAATTTTGGACCATTTTGGTAATGCAGAAAGATGCATGGGTCTTTGCAGATCTGCAGGTGTCCATTCCCTATTTGTAAGCTCAAATTAGACTGACCTCAGTATTCACTGCTGCAAGACTGTCTCTAACTAAAGCTCTGCAGGTTACTGTCTGTGTTCACATATTCACATTCCTTTCTGAGAACACAGTGCCACACAGAATAAGGTCTTGTGAAATTAAGAACCAAAGCAGACCTGATATAGCAGATGCAGTCATACCTTAACAAATGAGATCCACAACATGTAGTAGCTTCCTAAACAAAAGAATATATGTGAGCAAATTGTTCCTGATACCTTCTTAGTCGTAAGAGGATGAGGAAGGACTCTCAGAATATTTTATCTCTGGTGATATCCAAGTTGATCCAAGATTATGATTCTAATAGAAATTGCTGAGGTCTAGCACAAAAGCTCTACCTTGTTCTACTCCCTCCTGTACCTGAGCAGAACTTGCAGTTTCTGCAGCTCCATTTTTGGGTGATTTTTTTTAATATCTAAATTCAAGTTTGCAGTGTGTGCAGTTGTTCCACAGAACATGAGATTCCCCTCAGTTAATATTCTGATCAGGTTCTGAAGATGAGATTTTCTATGCCAAGCTACATATTTTCTCTTGCTCTGCATTCAGCATATCCATAACTGAGTCAAATACAGTCACAATGCTACTATTTCCTAATCCTAAACATCTCGCAAATTGGATTTTTCCTTATCAGGAAAATAGTGGCCTCAGAACTTGAAACTCCACAAGTCAAAATTGCAAGAAAAAGAGTTAATATTGTATTTTGCTAGTTATGCCCTAGGTCCTCAGTTTCATGATTACTGGACTGAGCTGTGAATCAATATTATCAAATTCAAAAGCTCCTTGTGGGTATGACAGATGGTGAATAAACCTTTATTTTCTTGGCACTCTCCTGGCATTAAACCAGATGGAGACATTTGGAAATAGTGGATGGTAAATCCTTGGAAGGTCAGGCATTCTCACCACTTCTACATTGCTCAGAATCTGCAGGTAGACTAATATTTCAAATACATCTTTTGGGTTCAAATTTCTGCTTGTGACACTGTATCTAACACTTCCATATAGAAGCTTTACCTGTTTCCTTTCCCTTCCAATACAAACACTGGCATCAAGTATACTTTCCAATTTTGTTTTGCAATAGGATTACTGCAGGACAGTCACAAAGCAGAGCTGGTTGCCCAGAGAGGCTGTGCAGTTTTCATCCTGGGGACTTTCCAAGACCAACTGGATAAAACCCTTGGAACCTCGTCTGACCTCAGAGCTGGTCCTGCTGTGAGCAGCAGGTTGGAGCAGAGACCTCCTGACATCCCTTCCCACCGGAATTACCCTGTGGTCACTGCTTCGCCCAGGAACTGTATGGGTGTGAGTGCAGGAGTTTTAACTGCTAACTACAAGCCTGTATCATTAAGTCTCCAAGTCCACTCTTGACCCTGATGTCATGGCTCCCTAACATAACACCACCAAACCAAACTATCAAATGTGTTTTCTGCTTTTATCTCCATATTTTATCAGAACTTGGTCAGCTCCAGCCTTTCTGAATTAATATTGCCACTAAAAGAGTATTTAAAATTGTATGCCAGATTGAGACCTGGAACTGAAGTGCTTTCGTTCTTAGTTCTCTTGTAACTCCTCCTTCTTCCTCCCTTTTGGGATCTTTTCTCTCAACAGCAAGAAAAACAGTGCCTTTCAGTGTGTGAAGAACAGATAGGTGATGTCCTGCTGTCATTTTAACCCAACCTCAGTGGCATAAAATGACTTTTCTTTTAAGGAGCTTTATTGAGCATTTCTTGCCACACTTCTCCTTAGTTCCAGATGGCTCAGGCTTTTTTCTGTATCTCATTTCTTCCTGTAACCTCTTTCTCCAAGTTAACTGAGACACTTCCAGGAACAGAATGATGTATTCACTGTTCTTTCATTTGGCATAATTACTGCCTTCTTGATCAAACCCACAGGTAAGAGCAGTTTAAGTTGTCCACACCGATTATGAACATCACGAAGCTCGGCTTCAAGGTAGTAAAGTCACAGTCCCTGGGCACAAAATGAGCAAGCTCCTTAACTACATCCTCAATTCAGTCTAGTAAAGTTTCCTCCCTAGCTGAAAAACCGTCAACAAGTTTATTCTGATAATCACAAGCACATCCAATTTTTAAGTATATATGCTCAGTATCAAGTTATTGCACTACAATATTACAGCAAAGCATTTGAAGGTGTCACAGCATTCCTATTCATACAGGTCTGAAAGCAACCTATTTTACAAATAACCTTTGCTGAGGCTACTGCTGAATAGTAGAAAAATATTTCACTAGTGAACGTTCTATCCAGCAAGTACTTTGCCAGCTCTGACACTTTCTCCCAGACTTCACCAGCTGGTAGATGGTGGTATGCAACAGTTTCTTCACAAGCAGGAAGAGAGAACAATCTCCTTTCCTTTCTTTACATTCCCCCTATTAGGCAAAAGTATAAGAACTATACTTAACATATTCAAGACACAGATTTCTGCTAGCAGAGAAATTGGGTCTAAACCACTAAAAATAAAATTTAAAGAGATACAAGAAGCTCTGTGTGGAGAATCCAAAACCAGTGAGGATTATCATCTGTTGCGTTTGTTCATTTTAAATTATAAGTAGGTATTTTTTCATTTGTGCTATCTACTTTAGCACATACATAATTACAATTCCTTTTTAGGTCATTATTACTGAATTAATAGTGGCTTGTTCATATACTTTCTGCATTTCGTTTTGTGGGTTTTCAAAAGGTGCATTTGATGGTTTTAGTGTTAGCAGTACTAAATGATAACAGAATAAATAATGAGAGAATTTTGCTTTCAAATTCAACATTCCTCATATGGATTGATATTTATCTGAAGAGTTCTTTATCATGTATGCAGATGTGTATAGAGTGAGTTTAGAGCTAGAGTCAAGACTTTTAGAAAAAAAGACCTAAAATCAGCTTCCAAAATTCTATTTCAGCATTGAAGTGGTCTTGCTATCAAACTGCTATCTCTTGGCTTGATAGATATTTATTATTAAAAACCCCAATCCTTTGCAATGAAGTTTTGTGTTTGCTAGTGGAATTTATGAATCTCCAAAAGATAAAATCTGAATATGGTCCATCTGTCTTTGCACACTTTGGACTCAATTAGTTTTGAGACTGTTTTAAGACTGATCTAGCTATATTCTAAAAGTGTATTCCAGCGGTATTAGTTTTTGTTTTAAACATATCCATACACCACATGTAACACAAAAGTAAAATTTGACAACTTATTTCCAAGGAATGTTTTATTTTCTCTTCATCTGAACTAACGCTCTGAAGGAAAACAGATAAAGCATGTAAGAGATTAATCACAAAATTAGAAAAAATCCATTCCAACCAGAAATTAAACATTACTTTTTACAGTCAAGATTTTTAAGAAGGATATCCTATTCAATTAAACCAGACTTCCCTACCAAAAAGCATTAATATTTCAATTTACATATATTTTCAGTAAAAAAATAACCATTTTAGCATTATTTTACATATTATTGGTACTGTAAATACATTCCTTCGTACCTTTTAAAAAATGCAACTGAAAAATCCTTTGGAAAAAATGGCTTGGTTTTTCTCACAAAAGTAGGACTTTCGGTTCCTTTCAAGTCCAGAAAGTTGAAGTGATAATTCTTTATGCTAAACTGACATTTCTTCACTGGGCAACTCTCATTAAAAAATTTAATGCTACTTCATTTTGCTAAACTACTACTTCTTCACTGTAACTTGGCATTGACATTTTAAAAATATATTTTGATGACACTTTCAATTCACTAACTATTCAGGTTTCTTCTTAACCTGGTTTGCAGATACAATGACTGACAATATTTTTGTCTTGGAGAAAACAAAGATCCTGTTTTATGACTAAAAAAAAATTAAGTTAGATAAAACTTAAAAGCAGAAATGTATAAATATGGACCTATGGACATGGCTGATCTCTGAGCTCCTGTATCAAACTTACACTTATAGCAACAGCTAGGAGTTTGCAAGTCAGTAAATAGCACGGTGGATTTTTTTAATTTTTAATTTATTTTTTTTTTTAGTATAGAGCATCAGAGAAAAATTCAGCTACACGCTCAAAATTCTTACAAAACTATACTCAGCTCAAAATACAGACAGCACAGTAGCACACGTGAATAATAAACTGACAGGACTTAGTAAAATGACATCCTTTCAATGCAATCTGCAACCACAGGACAAAGTAATTCCTTAAGTTAGGAAAGCCATTCATTATCAAAAAAGGTTCAGTTTGAAGGATGTAGAAACAAGGGAGATTAAACTAATGTAAAATCCACTAACGATATTAATGGAAAGCAAACACTGTTAGCACTAGACATAAGTAACCAGTGTTTCAAAATAAAACAAAACAATGCTGCTAGCTTCAAAAACAGAACTTGGGACACACCAGATTCTCAGCTGGTATTGTTGCTGTAGCCAAAGACAGGAAAAAAACAAGGAAAATAAGAGCTGTAGAGACTGCTTTATTAACTGTTAGGTGATTTGAATGTCTTATTTTCAATTTAGGCAGCAGCAGTAGATGCCGAGTCTGTATTAAAAGATAACAGCTGGAGTTAGAACTGAGGTTAATGTTCAGGTTCAGTCAGAAAGACTGGGGTTGCACAGCCTGAACCATTGCTAAATCCTGTCAGGTTGGCAGAGCAAAGCTGACAGCTGGAGATAAAAGTGCCTTAGTTTTAATTTTTAGTTTAGTTCTTACTCCTCCACCTCAATGAAGGCTGAGTTTGGGATTGGAGCCTGAGAAAGCAAGGGATGAAATTAGTGCTGTAGTTAGCAAGAGCTATAGAAGAGATCTGAAAGCTGGTATAAGTAGCTCTGAGTACCCAATTTTTCATTTCCAGGCTTCAACAGATTCCTATCTTGGGTAAAGTCTACCAGCAGAATTGGAATTAGTCTGTAAGGCAATATAGCTGAAGAAACCGTTATTGATTAATTTTTCCAGGACTGTAATGATAAACAGAGTGCTACCACCAGGAGACTCAGAAAGTTTAATTTAGGAGCATCGGTGTCCTTTCCAGCATTGGACTACGGTCTCTTTTCAAAAGGAAGTTAAGGACAGTTCATGGAGGCAAGGATGCCAAAACTCCAGTTTGACTAGCCAATAGATGCCAACTACTGACAGGTGTGAAGCAATTGTACAGCTGTATGTAGTACCTGGAGTAGCCGTATCAAAAGGAACAGATAGAACTACTTTCACTGTCGTTCAAACTCCTGCCCACTTTCCTCATGCTGTGATTGTTAAATGGCCCTAAAGGACCGTTCACACTAGTTGTGCAGCCTGGGGAGATTTACTACCATCACAACTGCTGTTCTGATTATATCTTTGGTGATCTGGGGGCAATTTCAGTTAATCTTAAGTAGGACTGTTCTCATGATTGTGAAGCAACTGGTCAAAATCTCAAACTGCTGGAAGATGCCTTTGGGTAGCCTCCTTTATTGCCTCTTTTTATTGCTTGCAATTCCAAGCATGAGAGAGGACTAAGTTTGAGGGAAGATTTGCAACAAGAGATTTCTCTGTGAGTGCCACTTGCCCTCTTACCTCCTTAAGCACCTATTTTGTGGGCTTCCTCAGTAATTCTTCCCCACAACGTTGAAGGGGTCAGTAAGATACAGTGAGTGAGGAGACTGAAAGGGTACACTACATATGTTTAGCTTTTCTAGGCCAGAAAGATAATTACAAAATCACTTATTCTTATGGGTGCAGGAGCTCCATTTCCCCTCAGTATTTCTAAGACTTTATAGATCCTAAAGGCTACAAAAGTCCCAGTGGGATAGACTCATTCTACCTATTTACTACATTAAAGAAGAAAAAAAACCCACAAAAAAACCCCCCAAAAACAACAAACCAAAACCAACCACAAACATATAAATGAACTGCTAATCCAGAATATGACTTGTTGAGTGAGTTTGTTATTAACAGCATTATTAAGAAAGGTCATATCAGCATTCCTATTAAACTGAAAAAATGAATACTAACAAGAAATAGAAAGCATAACTCTACCTTTTTTTTTTTTCTTTTCTGCTTTCTACCAATCAGAAGAAGTCATACAATTATAACTATGAACTGTTAGAATACTATGCAGAACACAACAACAGCCAGATGTATAAGGTCTCTTGGAAAGATGTGATAAATCCATTAGTGGCCATTAAGCACAATGATCTGGAATGTAATTCCTCAGGAAATTGCTAATGCCATTGATTGGACATGTGAGGAAAGGATCATTCTACTCTGCTCTGCTCCTTCTGTATTTGTTTATTGGATGCTGTTGACGAGGTGAGGTATTAGGAGAGATGAGCATACAGTCTGAACCAATATAGTGGTTGTTTTGCTCTTAAAGCTCAAGATGCACACCAGAGATGCACTGTAACCATTAAAATTTCTAGTATATCTAGGATACTGATAAAAAAAGTGCAGGTGATGGTAAGATAATGTGGAACTACAACAATTGGTAAGTGTGTGACTCTTCAGAGCATGCTAAAGGAAAGAATGATTATGAAAATCCTTACAAGCGAACAAGAATGAAAAAAATAATTGGCTATGCTGACACCTACCTGTTGTGGATGATGCCAGTTCCGTGATCTGCAGAGAAAGGGCTCTATCGGCATCCACAGACAGAGAACCTATTCTACTAAACCGAATGTTAGTTAAAGCAGCCTGACAATTCACAACAGCTGAAGAGGAGAGTGCTAACCAAGCAAACATAGCACACTTGGGAGTTGTGAGCAAACCTGGAAAGGACAGGAAGGAAAAATAAACTTGGTTTCATTGCCAGTGTTACAATCTAGCCCAAATAAGAAAATCATAGAATGGTTTGAGTTGGAAGGGACCTTTAAAGGTCATCTAGTCCAATCCCCCTGCAATGAGCAGGGACATCTTCAACTAGATCAAGTTGCTCAAAGCCCCGTCCAACCTGCTCTTGAATGTTTTCAGGGATGGGGCATCTACCACCTCTCTGGGCAACCTGTTCAAATGTTTCACCATGCTCACAGTAAAGAATTTCCTCCTAATATCTAGTCTGAATCTACCCTCTTTTAGTTCAAAACCATTAGCCCTTGTCCTATTGCAACAGACCCTTCTAAAAACTCTGTCCCCATCTTTCTTATAAGGCCCCTTTAAGCATTGAGAGGTCACAAAGTCTCCCTGGAGCCTTCTCTACTCCAGGCTGAACAACCCCAACTCCCGCATCCTGCCTGTGTAAGAGAGGTGCACCAGCTCTCTGATCATCTTCGTGGCCTCCTCTGGACCTGCTCCAACAGGTCTATGTCTTTCCTGTGCTGAGGACCCCAGAGCCAGAAGCAGTACTACAGGTGGGATCTCACGAGAGCAGAGCAGAATCACCTCCCTTGGCCTGCTGGTCACACTTCTTTTGATGCAGCCCAGCATACAGTTGGCTTTCTGGGCTGCAAGCGCACATTGCCAGGTCATGCCCAGCTTTTCATCCAGTACCCCCAAATCCTTCTCCACAGGGCTGCTCTCAATCCCTTCATCCCCTAGCCTGTATTGATTCTGGGGGTTGCCCCAACCCAGGTGCAGGACCTGGCACTTGGCCTTGTTGATCCTCATGAGGTTCACATGGGCCCACTTCTTGAGCCTCATAAGCGGCTAAGAAATGGGACAAAGCTGGTATTACTTGCAATTCTTGGATGACAAAAACTGAAATGTTAAAATGTTTAAAATATGTCTGGGATGAACGTGGTATAGAAAATGCACATTAAAATATGATTGCTTTTTTCTTTTTGTCCTGGATAACAAAGAACCACAGACCTCGAAAACACACACAACAAAAAAAATAGACTAGAAATGTGTTAGAGAACATTGAAGAAAACTGGAGACTAAAGAACCTATATTTTAAAGTCCAGCCTGTAATGCAGAATTAAAAAACCAAAACAAACCTCAACTTCACACTAATGAGGATTTCAAATGCTGAATAGTATACTGGTATCCTCAAGTGACTAATAAAATACCATTAATGATAATCATGAAATAGCTTCCAGTTTTTATTTTTTAAGGAGAATGAGAAATACTATAACTAAAGATCAACAACTTCTTTTAGACCAGCAACCCTCACTATTTAGTGTTTGGGAGTCACAAGTGAGTCACCTGAAGAGACAATTTGGAGATACTAATCTTGCATAGCTTGTACATAACAGGGATATTCTAGAGATTGGGGGTGTTCAAGTTATGGTTTTAAACAGCAGGCAGCACCATTAAGGAAAATATGGGGCGATTGCTGCAGCATCAACCACAGAAAAAAAAGAAGAAAAGTGTTAAACTACATTTAACATGGTTTATACAGACTAAATCCAACCTGGCTTCCACAAATAATGATATAAGCTAATAAGTACCTTTGTAAGAAGTTTGATTTACTAGCATATATTGCTTGGCACAAAAACCTTAAACTGTGGTATTAGGACTACACAGTACTGCTGAAGCTTACGCTAATTTGTATTTAGAATAGATTAGCAGATATGCCCAAAGCAGCTTTCAAGCAAAAGTCATTAGTCAAATGTAAATATAAGTATGATTCCTTGCTAGTTAAATTTAGGGATTATGTTATGCAACATATCAGTCATTAAGAAATTTAAAAATTACAGGTGATGAGCTCAAAAATGGTAGTGTGGTAAGTGATGTTGAGGACAGGCATCATAAAGAATGATCTCAAACCACTCAGAGGGAGGTAAAAATTTATTTCACTGCTGCTTGTAAAAATGTTCAGAGATGTCAGTCTGCTCAGTTCATCAAAGAAAATTTGAGAGGTCACTTGACAGCAGTATACGAGCACTTCTAAAGGGAGAAAGTATGGGCTTCTATAGGTCTCTAACACAAAAAGGCTTAACACAACTCAGTAGCTGGAAGCTCAAATTCAAACTAACCATTTGGAAAAAACTACCAAGAAAAGTCATTAATTTTCTACTTCTGGATATCTTCAAATGAAAACTAGACATCTATCTAAAAAAACCACTTTAATCAAACGCAAGCTATTCACCAGTGCCTGAATGCACTGGTGAAAGAACTGTTTGCAATACATGTAAGATCAAAATACATATTCACAGGTCAAGCTTGATCTTATATTTTATACACCTAGTTTCAGCAACTATGAATACATAACACTAAACACGGTTCTTTTGTTTCATTTTCTTTGTCATGAAATGTTTTCTCAATCACATCAATCCTTGCTCTTGGAAACAGTTACAAAGAGAGACCCCCTATAGAGATATTTATGTTCTTTCTAAGGTTCTGATATACCATTTCTTACTGTTAATAGCCTGAAAACTATATATAAACTGTTTTACACTTCAAATTACTCAATTTACCTGAAATTCCTTTTTTTCTTCTGCCAAATATGCATTCTGCAACTTTGCCATTTGTGTACAAGAATATAACTTGAAGGTTTCTTTTAACAGTTTTCTATGTAAGCGAGTCCTTTTTTTGTTGTTGTTGTTCAGTTTGATACTTCTATTACTTTCCACTCTCAGAAAGAGTTACAGCATGTTCAAATCATTATAATTTTTTTCCACGACTTGCAGTTCACCCTATAATTCTATTCCAAATTATACGATGTGTAAAATACATACTCAACAAAATGTGTGAATATTCTCAGCTCTATTACAAACCCATCTAACTTCTTTAGTATTTCTTTCTCAGTACCAAATGTATTATGCTCAAAAATTCCTTGAGATTGTTACAATACTAGGACTCTGAACAAGGCAACAATTTTCCCTCTTACTCATACTTCTTTTTTCAAATGTGAACGCATAAAGGTCTTACACTTCATTCTCCTGCACAGAGCTAAGTTTGGCATACTGTGGACCATCTGACTTTGGCATTTACTATGCAAAAATCTGATCTATTTTTTTTGAAAGCTTAACACTTTTAGGTTGGTGAACTTCAAATTTTTTTTTTTTAAACACCTTTAAGAATACCTTTATATTTCATACTGACACCATGTAATATTAATAAAAGCTCAGCCACACTTTTGGTCAGTCAACCATCTTTCTTCCAGTGCTTTCCAGGCCTGCCAGTGTAACAGCATGCACATCACATACCTGGGAACTGCTGAGTGGAGAGAGTTGCAGTCTCTGCCAATCCAATAGAAAAGTCTCATCTTACTGAACTATACCATTATCCAAAATAGCATTATTGAGCTGTTCTTTGTTCACCATGCCTTGGATATTAACAAAGGCATCCAGGCATGCAAGAAGCCTTAGTGAGCTAGTGGCAGACTTTCAACGCATTTTAAGTATTACAATGCATCTGCACATACATTAAGCAACTTACACACAAAGTTTGACTTACTTGCTTTTGTGCTATCTAAATGTTTCCACTTATTCAGGATGGAGATAATCTATTCAGAGGAGCACAGTGCAATGTTTATGAAACAAATGCTGTACAGACTTAAGTTCATCAAATACTTCATTACAGAGTTGATCCTTACAAACAACAAAAATGGTCAACTGCAAACACAGATTCTTGCGACCCTACTCTCATGAAACACAGCTCAGTATATGGGTGGCCCCCTGAAGCCAACAAGACTGTTGGTGGAGCAAAGTGACAGTAAATCACAGTAGAAGAACCAGGAATGTGAGTATTTGACAACTAAATCAGAATGATAGCATCACAAGTATTTCCTATGCTAACAGAGGAACTGTGTATGTGCTGTGTAACAGTGAGCTTCAGCAGAAAGAAGCTACGGGTAGCTCAGCCTCTGAGCCTTTACTCCGTTTTACTGCAGGCTGAACCCCGCCTTTGTGCGGGTGACTTGGAGATTTTTGTTCCTCATTTTCTCAATCCATATAGCCTACACAATGCTTACCAGCTTGCTTCTCAGACATATAGGCCTAAGTACTTAATACTTCTGTTACTAGTGGTGTCACTGAAGTATGACCGAAATGTGCCAAATAAAATGACCAAATAAGTTGTAACTCATGATTTGATGAAATTCCTACTTTTTGCTCTTCATGTTCATCTTAATAGTGACAATTTTTAAATCTTTAAAATTACTAGCTCCTTTGTGAAATTTATTTACTCTGTGGTTTCTAATAGAAAATAAGAAATTTAAAATTTTTTTGTCCTTCAGTCACAGAAGTTATGACTACATTGTCAAGTTTGTAGAAAATAACCTATAACGTAGTTATATTCGTGTAAGATATGTAAGACTTACTTCTGCCTTCAGGCATCTGAATGACTGAAACCAAACTGCATAAATACTAGCGAAGAGCAGGCAAAAAAAGAGAAAAAGAAATAATTAAAAAATCAAGACAAGTTTAAAATTAAATTTAAACCTGTGAAGTTCACTTAGTTCTGATTTAGCTTACACATATGCATAAAGATTAACATGTCTGCTCCAGTAACTCTCTATCTACGCTAAGAAAAGTCAATCTTTTCCAGGATCAGAGCCAACGTTACCTAAATTACAACCATATTTTTCTCTCACAGCCTGCTAAAAAATTTAGATTTGTCATAACTGAGACTATTATCTGGATTGCCCCGCCATTTAACAGATGAAGGGCTCACATGTAAATATTAAATTGGTTAAAAAACAGCTACAGAAAACACAATAATCACCAGAGATGAGCAGCCACAAATTCTGAAAACTCAAAGCCATTTTTTTTCACATTTATAGATATAAGCAGCATGTTACCTATTGCATGAGAACATTTTTTAATATGAAAGATTCTATTTTGTATATACAGTATGCATAATAAAGCCAAGCCATTGTTAGCTTACAAAGGTTACTATGCAGTGAATAGCTTTTTCTTCATCGATTGTAAATATCTAATTTATTAACCTGAAGACTTCAAAAGTAGATTTGCCTAACTCGTATTACTAAAACTGACTTTCATAAAACCATTATAAAGATCACTAGATTATCTTAATATCCTACAGTGGTCACAATTTTAGTGCAAGAAAGAAGATTAAAGAAGGATTTTGTGCCCATTCTCTATATAGCTAAATCCCTAAACTAATGATTAGTTATAAAAGCTGTAGTCCATTAGCTAAACACCATAATAAGGGGCTACCATCTTGATTATATAATATTCTTTGAATGGCTGACTATAGGAGGTTAGCATTTTAAACTGATGGAGGAATACTCACTGCTTGCTAACTTTTAATGCTCATCCAACAGCATTATTTTTAAAACAGGAAAATAACATGAGTTTCTAGAAGCTTTTCTCTAATTCTAAAGTCAGTATTGGAAGTTGCTATAGTGTTTCTACTTTTTTTCAATCAATGAAATAGCAACAGTTTTTGAAAAATTCGTATGTTTAACAGTTTCCAGAGTGTTTTTAAAGTACTGACATGACTGGAAGACAGAAATCAAGTTCCTTTGAAAATTATTTTTTTTTGTGGACATTACTTTTAAACAAAAGGAAAATGTTGTGAGATGGTGGAGGTATCTACTGACCAGCCATACATAGATCTGCCCACCGCTCTACACAGATCTAAAGTGGTTGCTGCTTCGCCGTATTTTCTAAGAAAGAGGGACTATAATGAGAGGTAGACACATCTAAAGTCCTCACTCATTCATTATTTAGCCAAAACATTTTCCAGACTTCGTGAGTATGTGCAGAAGCGCCATGCAATCCATTTGGATTCACCAGGATAAGCTATCTGCAAGAGCAACCAGGCAAGACAAAGGGGCCCCTGTACTCAAGGTGTAGCCTGCCACCGCACTGAGATCATTCTGGTAAATGGTGTGTGTGCGTTTGTTTATTTATTTACTGTGGCAGGCTAGTCATTTAATGCAATAGCTTTGCATTCCTCTTGCTGTCATTCAGTTGCTTGGAATCACCAGGAACATTTTCACAAAGCAAGCACACGCACACAAGATCTGTTTCTTTCTTGTTTATTGGTTCGTGTTGTTATTCTTCAGTTAAGACATGGATTGGATCTTAGATAAATAGGAAAACCTTTACCAAAGGCAATTAGAACAGGAGGATGGTATAATAAGCAACAAATTATTTCAAGCAAAATACAAAAGACAGATGGGTAGTTCCTTAGATATTTTCTCAAATTAAAAAAAAAAAGCATTAGCTGACTTTTTTTCGAATGTAAGTTTTCCTAATTTTTCCACAGGCGTTAATAACCACATATTACAATGTAGTTGCATGAGATGGTATTTTAAAGATAGCTAAATCAAAGTAATGTCTTTGTTCTCTTTGTGGATTCAGCTGTGGGTTAGGCCACCAATGACAAGTTTGTGTTAGCTCAATACACCGAGTGCTAAAATCTTTGTGAACCCAGTTAGGATAATTTCTTTAAAAGCAATACACTGATCACCAGGTGATGGAAAGTCTCTTCCTTGTGGATGCAAACACTGATAAGAGGATGAAGAGGAAAGATTTAGGGCATAAATCTCTCTTCTTCCTCTCACAGAAATTAATAATAATAATACCCCCTCCAAATTACAAATCAAATTTGAAATAACATATGCAGGATTTTCTATGATATCATTTAGTTCTATCTCACAGAACACCTTAACACAAATCTTCATTTTCAATCTAATGTAGCAGATAGGAATGAAGATATATGGTTTATAATTTTTAACTAAAATATAAAGAATATCGTGCAACATGTGCTCATAATTTATTCACTTATATGATACGTTCCGAATATGTGACTGAAATCTGTACAAGTAAGGAAAATGAGTCTTATGGATGAGTAATGTATAACTAAGAATTGGGACCAAGAGGCTAAGAGCTTTCTCTGCTTTACTATTTGAAAGGACTAAACCAAACAACATTTTCTGACAGTTTTAGGACATCATTTCTATCTCAGTTGCATCATTAAATTTCTGCCTCATTTTATTTTAACACAACATTGAATAAAACTGCACAGTAGAAAGTACACTTTTGGTTAAAAAGTATGTCTGTAGGAATTTGCAAAACAGTTACAAGTATGTAGCAAACAACTTTGGTAATCAAACTTTTACAGAATGGGACTTATCTGCTTCTTGGTTTTAACAATTTTTTTTTTTAATTGCTACATATCATTCATGGAAAAACCCAGACTGTTTAATTCTCTTTACTTTGCTCTTGTCAAACCACGTTTCTTGTCTTCAAACAACAGGATCCAAAAGGATTTTGGATGAATAGGGGTCAGAGTTACAGGTTACTATTTTATCTTAGGGATGCAAAGAAAGCAATAATGAGCAATGAATAACAGTGACTAAAAGCAAGCATACAATCTGGATAGAAACTAAATAAAACCTGCAGCAAAACCTTCACAATTCTTAAGTGTGGGAAGTGCTACTTGTGATTTAAAAACAGTAAATACTGAGCACATGATGAAAAGGACTATAAAAATCAGCAAAAACTTGTGGATGTATGCAACCAACATCTAAGAGACTGTAAGATTATAACATTAGGATGGTACTAGAAGTGTAAAATTCTGCAACATCAGATGAATTTAAGAGAATGTAAATTTAGATGAAGCATCATGAAAACTTACAGTGATTCTCAATCAGAAATGTTATGTAGAGAAAAATGATGGAAATTACTTTTTTGAGCTAGTTAAAATCGCCAATGAGCTGGATAATATGTTAAAGGAAAAATCCTGTGCTGAGAGGTAATTGAGGAAGGATACATTGACAGGATGACA